>NC_056743.1:1734194699-1734407199 GCF_019279795.1 Protopterus annectens
GTCAAAGGGATGCAGATACGTAGGAAATGTAAATAGGTATATATATATATATATATATATATATATGTATATATATATATATATATATATATATATATGTATATAAATATATGAATAAACATGGTTACAATAAAGAAGTCATAACAAATGTGAAGGGAAACACCAGCGGAACCCCTCACTCCATATTATGTAGTGCCAACATATCAAGCTGGTCAGAGGTGGGCAAACCCCTGTGTCTGTAAACACAGGTAGAATGGTAACATTGGGACTAACTCTGTCCATGTGCTAATTCTGACTTTCAAATGGGTACAGGGCTGTTCCAGCCTCCAGTCAGACAAGCCTAAACCCGGATGACCACATGAGCACCCTGACAATTAAACACATGTATGTGCCAGGACTATAAGCTTTGGAGTTCTGAATATCCTCGGAGTGAGTAAACATGCAGCATGGGTCCAGAGCAGTAGGGAATAGGGAATGACGCATGTGTAGCACTGCAGTTTTCCCAGTAAGAGAATGAATGCCTGCTGTGTAAGTGAAGTTTTAATGTGTGTGTTCGGGTAACTATGAACCATGGGTATACATATAAATGAAGCATAACACCAATAGTGTAGTGGTTAGAACATCCGCCTGATGTAAAGGCATTCCCGGTTCAAGTTCGACAGTAGCACATATTATTTTCCTTGTGGAATGAATGTCGCTGTGCTGTAAAGCCAACATTTAAACATGTAAAGGTGAACGTGTGTTTAACATGGGGCCATTGACCGGATTCCTTCAGTCAAAGTGGTACTGTCATAATGAATAAGGCACACGTAAGCACAAATAAGTGGCAATAAACATTTGTAACTCACAGTAAGCATAGGCAAGTGCGCCTGCGCAGGTTTTAGCAGCTCCCGGCATAGGAAATGTATGTTTTTATGTACAGATGTAATTTATATATAGATATATCTATATATATATATATATATATATATATATATATATATATATATATATATATATACCCACACACACACACACACATATATATATATATATATATATATATATGTGTGTGTGTGTGTGTGTGTGTGTGTGTGTGTGTGTGTGTGTGTGTGTGTGTATAGATATATATCCACAGACATGAAGTATATATATATATATATATATATATATATATATATATATATATATATATTTTTTTTTTTTTTTTTTTGAAGAATGAACACCATAAGAATAAAGCATGCAAAAGGGTTGTGAAAGGAATCAAGAGCAACTAAGGTATTATATAGTGCTTGCAGCGTATGTCAGATAAAGCTGCCCAAGAGTGTGCAGAGCACCGCTCTTCACACCAGAGGCAGGGTTCTACCAGTGGGCATAAAATTGTTGAACTGCTACATCTAGATTTCACACAGACGGAATGTAGTCCATGTTGAGACCACCTACACTTGTAAACCGCAAATGGCCGTAATCCAAAACACCAGGAAAGGTACGTATGTGCAAATATAATTGGCGGGAGACCCTGTGAATACATGAGGCAGTACAAAATGTGTGTAGGGCCCCAAACGCTCTGGAGAGGACAATGTGTAAAGGTGTGTCATAGCTGCGATGTCAAGTGGATAATGGCTGTTACACGTGGAAACAAAACACGGGTTGGGGGGGACTATGGGTATGTGATTATGGATCCATGAGTGCCAGGGTTGGTTGGGCCGGTTCCAATGGACCACCCCGTGTAGGTCAGCTAGTACGTAATAGGTATATATGCATACTCACATGCAGACCACAATATGTTGAAGTACATTCTCTGTAACACATGCACTCCATTTATTGACATAAATAATATGAATGTGCACAGACAAACAAAGACAGTAGCTGGAATAATAGGCTGTGCAGACGAGGAACAGGTCAAATGACACTGTATCACATCCCAATTACCATCAGTAATCCGTACATGAACATATTGCAACATCTGTCCACTGTATAACATGCAAAATACCGATTACAAGATAACTGGAGTGAAGTGTCTGTGTCATAATGACTAAGGCAATAGTATGCTGATGAAGCATATATAAAACCCAATACGCATGTGTAAGTGAATATGAGTGGGAAATGTATTGGTCAACGGACACACAGATGTAAATACATATATATATATATATATATATATATTCATATATATATATATATATATATATATATATATACATATATATATATATATATATATATATATATATATATATATATATATATATATATATATATATATATATATATATATATATATATATATATATATATATGTATATATATATATATATATATATATATATATATATATATATATATATATATATATATATATATATATATATATATAGGTTCATAGGTTCATAGGTTGGTACTAGGCTATCAGCCCTAGGGCCTATACAAGCCTAGCCATAACAATTCCCTGGCTATTTCTTCCCACATTATTTACTTTCCTGGACCCATGTCTAGCAGGGTGACTGACGTGATCCCTGGGGTGAATTTCCTTTCTCCCATCCAATTGTCAAGGTTCCTCTTGAAAAGGTCCAAAGAGGCACTCTGCTTGACATGTATGGGCAATCTATTCCAGAGTCTGGAGAGTCTCTGGGTCAGGAACCTATCCCTCCAGCATGTTTTGTTTATTGTGATGACAAGGTTTAAATCCCTGGAGCGTGTAGTTCTGAGGGATTGGGATTTCTTTAAGTGTAGCATGTCCAACAGCTCTGGGTTTGACATGGCCTTGTATGTTAAGCAGAGATCGCCTCTGAGTAGACGATATGCGACAGAGTATAGCTGGAGTTTTTAAGGCGGTCAGCGAGGGCATCTGCTTTAGGCCTGTGATTCTTTTAGTGAGGTATTTCTGAGGCCTTTCCAGTTGTTGCAGATGTCTTGAGAGGTACATACCAAATGGGGCATTGTATTCTATAATGGGTCTAATGAGGGATGAGTACAGTGGGACAATGACCTCCTTTTTCTGGATGAAAAGCCCTTCGTGATGAGGTGTGCCACATAGAAGGATTTCCTGACTGTTGTG
The DNA here is from genome assembly GCF_019279795.1 of Protopterus annectens. Taxonomy (NCBI): domain Eukaryota; kingdom Metazoa; phylum Chordata; order Ceratodontiformes; family Protopteridae; genus Protopterus; species Protopterus annectens. The sequence continues at coordinate 1,734,197,737 of NC_056743.1, forward strand.
GCGATGTGGTTATCGAAGGTGAGACCACTGTCCACCTGTGTCCCTAAGTCTCTTATCACACTTTCTGTGTTTAGTGTACTGCCACCTATATGGTAATTCATGGATACATGTTTTTTCCCAAAGGGGATAACAATACATTTCTTGGCATTGAGCTTGAGCCCATGGCTCTGGCACCAAGCATCTGTTTCTGTAAGGCCCTTTGTAGAGTATCCACATCATTTGGGATTCAATAATGGCTCCCAGTTTGCAGTCATCTGCAAACTTTGTTAGCCAGAGTCCCTTAGTATTGACCTGTACTTCAGAGAAGTAGATGCCAAACAAGAGCGGCCCCAGGACTGAACCCTGAGGTACTCCACTTGTCACTTGTCTGGAGCTGGATTTGGAGTCGGCTACTTTTACAGTGTGGGTTCTATCAGTAAGCCATTTAGCAACCCATTGGGTGACATAGGGATTAATACCCAACTTAGTAAGTTTATCTATGATTCCAGAGTGGGGATGGTGTCAAAGGCCTTGGCAAGGTCTAGATAGGCTGTGTGGACCACCTTACCCTTGTCCATGGCTCTGGAGACTGATTCAAAAGAAGTCAATCAGGTTCAGGAGACAAGATCGGCCCTTCACAAACCCAAACTGGGTGGGGTCCAGTGTTTGAAGGTTGCCAATGTCTTTGTTTATAAGTTCCATGATAATACGCTCCATGGCCTTGCAGATAAGGCTTGTCAGACTGATGGGACGGTAGTTTCCAGGATCCAAGGTGGATCCCCTTGTGGATTGGGATAACTGTAGCTCTGCCACTCAGTGGGCATGAAACCTGAGGTGAGGCTATGATTAAACATGACACTTAGGTGAGGTGCCAGTTCATATTGTAGTTCATGTAGTACACAGCCCGGGATGTCATCTGGTCCCATGGATGCTGTATTCTTGGCTTTAGAGAGTGCGTTTTGTACCTGTGTGGCCGTTATTACTGGAATTTGGCAATCTTCCGGTATTGAGATGGGCCATTTAGGGGTGAGAGGGGGTGAAGTTGGCACTGAATCGATCTGCCAGGATATTGGCAATATCCTTTGGATCAGTATATATATTTATTGCCATTCTGTTTTAGCTCAGAGCAGATCTGAGCATTGCCATTTAGATTCTTGACATAGTTATAGAATGCTTTGTGGTTGTCTTTGGAATCTTTGGCAATTTTATTTTCATAACTAGCTTTGGAGGATTTTATGAGGCATCTCAGTTTCTTACTGAGGCTAGTAAGGGAGTTTTTGCATCCTGGGATTTTCCTCTTTTCTGCAAAAGTTTCTTCCTTTTGTTGTAAAGTTTGTTTATGGCAGGGGACCACCAGATTGGCTTCCTTTTTTTGGATGAGAGCATTTTGGTTCTATTTGGGATGGCACGATTCATGCATGAGTGGATGTGCTCGACAGTGCCTTAGTGTAGGATTCAGCAGTTGAACTTTCAGTTCCCGTCTGCATGGGTGTCATGAAGTTTGTCACTTCTGACTTGAGTAGCATGAAGTTGGCTTTGGAGAAGTTTTTTATGGTGGTTTCTTTACTGGGGGGGCGATGTGGATGTTAAGGGTGATTAGCTTATGGTCAGACCTGACTAACGAGGGGGTGACCTTAGGTATGGAGCATTGATTTGCCATGTTGGTAATGACCAGGTCCAGGATATTGGAGCCCCTGGTGGGACTATGGATTAGTTGATCCAGGGCGTTGGAATTTATGAATTCCAAGAACCGTTGCACAAAGGTGTTGGGACATGAGTAGTTTTCCCAGTTAATGGCAGGGTAGTTAAAATCACCCAGTATTAGGGTGTTTGGTTCTATCTTAATATTTTCCAGTATGTTTAAAAAGGTGTAGTGAGAATCTTGGGATATGGTGGGGGATCTGTAGCAAGCTACAATTTGGATTGCAGTCTTACCTAGTGTTAGTTGCACTTGGAGAATTTCAGACACATTGTGTTGGCCAACTAGCCTGGTGGTGTGAATATCCTTGGTGAATATTGGCACTCCTCCACCTTTAGTGTTTCGGTCCTGGTTTGGTGGCCAAAAAGTGTGGTAAGAGTTGTAGCCTGGTATTGCAGGGGTGCTCTCTGGAGCCTTGAACCAGGTCTCAGTTACTGCACAGATATCGATGTTCTCCATTTTAGGAGTGCCTCGAGAGTGCATTTTGAGGTTTAGACTTCTAGCATTGAGTAGCATTACCTTCAGATTTTGCATGCTTGTACCTGTTACGGTGGTGGTTTTGTCCTTTGAAGTTTGCCTAAAAAAGGCACTATAGGGGTGGCAAGAGCCTTAGCCAGTAACCTGAATCCCAGGGCGACAGGTGCAGACCATCTCTGGCAAAGCATCGTGGTCTGTCAATCATGTCATCCCAGGCAGACAGATACTGAATCCCTTTGAATGACACCATAAGCTTAGCCAATTGTTGAAGTCAATCATTTTATCCTTATATTGTGGTATCATTCTGGGCGAAGGCAGGATGCTACTCAGGGCTAGGGTCATACCTGCCTGGGCCACATGATCCGAGAGCTCTTCCATGTCTCTTTTCATGTAGTCCAGGGAGGTACGTCTCAAGTCATTCACTCCAACATGGACAATGACAGAGTCATATTTGTACTTGTTGTGGAGTGACTTGAGTGCATACGTTATGTGGCGGATCCTGGCACCCGACAGGCAGCTGACTGTAATTTTCTTCTTATTCAACCTGGTGAGAGGGACATCAGTGTGCCGGACTATAGAGTCACCTATGACTCAAGTGTTAGGTACATTGTCTTGCCTTAAGGGGTGTTGCTGGGTGGCACACTTGTGTTGTGAACTATGTGACGCATTGGCTGTGATTGGTGTTTGTTTGCGTTTCAGCTTCAGAGGTCTTTGTTGCTTGGGCAGGTTACAGTTAAGGGCCTCTGCATATGTGGATTTAGTGTTGCTATATGTGGGTGTTGGTGGTGCGGGTTTAGAAGGGCTATGTGTTGCTTGAGGTGTAGTGTGGGTGTTAACCTTCTCCTCTTGACTGTTTAGCACAATCTTGGGTGGAGAGAGCTTTGCTTCCATTTTGGCTATGTAAGTGCATCTCTCACAGGTTGTAGTGTTGGGTGGTAGGAGGAGAGGGTTGTCTGTGTACATGAGGCAATTGCTGCATTGCCCCAGTATGCCCAGATTCACCAGGTGGACAGGAGAAATCACTGAAGCTGACCCTTGGACATGCCTGGTTTGGGGCTTTTTTTTCTTCTTTGTAAAGTACAGGAGCTGTTTCCTTAGCAAGGTACTTTGCAATTATAGGCTGTTTAGTGCCTACTATTAATTTCTCCTTATTAACAAGGAGAGTTCAGTGTTTGTATGAGTTTAAGGCTTACTAGTGCTTTCCAGCAGGTATTAGAGAAAGTGCTAGTCACAGGGATGCTTAAAGGTAAGATTGAAAAGAATGCACTCTGCAGTGTGCACTAGAGAAGTTAGATGTGAAAGTAGGTGACGAGTTTTACCTATTTAAAAAGTTAAGGTTTAGTGGAGAGTTACTATTTTTAAAACATCAAGATGGATTGAAAGGGTTGGTCACTTTTGTAATTTGGTACTATGAAATACTGTAGGATGGTCAATAAATTTAAATAATTGAAGGGGTGGGATTTCAAAAATTATGATTTTGTGATTACTCACATAAGCCAGTGAAAGTAGAGAGAAATAAGATATATGGTCAGATTAACATAAGAGGCGGGCAACTAGAAAGACAGTGGTATTTAACAAGACAACTTAAATGGGTGGGAAGGCGGGAAAAATTCTGCCTGACTCAGAACAGAGAGAGCTGTGGTCTCTTTTGAAGTTTTAATATGCTGTTAAAACAGAATGCAAGCAAAACACAAGGTAAAGAAAACAAACTACAGTATTCAAAATATAGAAAGGCAATACAGTAATATAAAAATATAAGCAAATTAACCTTTCCTTCACAGCAAAGTGTAGCAGAGTCTGGATGAGCCTTTCTGTCATATAAATAAAAAATGTATTTATTTATATATATATATATATATATATATATATATATATATATATATATATATATATATATATATATACACACACACACACACACACACGCACAAAAAAAAAATATACATATATATATATATATGTATATATGTATATATATATATATATATATATATATATATATATATATATATATATATATATATATATAGATATATGTTACTGTAAATATACACATGTACATACCTAGGTTACGTTACAGCAATTACAGGTAACATATGGTCAGACCGGGCATATGTTAGTGGGAGGTCCAATAAACAATCGTCTACCTCCCACCCCCCCCTCACCCCAGCTAGGCCGGTGAGACATACAGACACACAATAAAGGTAAATACACCGCTGCTTTCCAGATCACCGGCAGGAAACTACCAGTGGAAGAGACCTGCAAGGTCTACACTTTAAACATGGATCACTGGGTCCCTTGTGGGATACCAACAATTTGCCTTGTAGGCGAACCTGTGATGATTGACACGACCAGGATGTAGCTGTACATGGAACTGTAGGTTGTGCAAGTCTGATAACGCATGGGTTGACAAAATGTGTGACGTGTCCCGACACGGGGAGAGTGGGCAGTGTGTAGGGGTGTGTTCATACCCCAACTGCGCTCACAGTAAGGATGAGTGCTGTAGAGGGGTGTCAGGTAGTGGAATCATGGGTATGCAATAATGGGCCTAACTGTGCAGGTGTTGGTTGGCAGGGATGTATTAGGCCCGCCCCATGGAAGTAATTAATATTCCTATGTGGATATAGCAGATGCCCATACCTCCCAAACCTTAAGCGCACATCTACTGGATGCTCCGTAAACCATTGGGGGAACACATAGGGACTATATCAGTGAACTGTACCCAATTATCATGGACGTCCGTGATTACGAATCAGAATCTAACACAGTCCCAACTAAACCCTTCCAGAACTAGTGATATTAGGTGGACATGTGGTGGAATACACATAATGACTAATGACAACATGTATGAGCCATAAACAGCATGTACCTCGACAAATGTGTATGAATACATATGCTCTGGGACTGTCAATGTGTCAGGTTAATAGAACTAATCATCTAAATGTGTCCCTGAGGGTGTTATGCAGTGTCCCTGATACAGTGTTCATTCTCCCCCATTTGTATGTGAGGTCTGCTAGTGACGGAAAGCGCATATTCTGCCTACTACCTTAGGTAGATGATAGCATAATAGGTTGGGGTTACCACCTGTTCACCTTTGTGAGGGACACTCCCCTTTGGGCAGCTGTGTCCTGCAAAATAAATGTTATTATGGCACATGGCCTGTGATTTATGGCAAAGAATCCATATATTGCCTGTAGTGGTTGCATAAAACAATTATGTTGTATCTGAAACACCTAGATGTTATAGGAAACAGTATTAGCAACTATAATGCTACAAGAATAACCTTTAATTAGGCAAACCAGTGAAGTAGTCTATTTTCTACTGGCTGTGGGTATGTGTTGCTTTGCCAAATCTGACATCTGTACATATAGGTCCTATAGGGCTGCCACCTTTCCAAATGGCCAAAGTGGGACCTGCTCCATAGAAATGTCAGATGTATCAGGTCAGAACATACCTACAGCCGTGCATAGTACAGAACTATATGTATTTGCACAAATAAAAGCTTAGTCTAGTAGCAGTCCAGTTGCTTATGCTACTTCGCATAACATATGGAAGTGTCATATATACAATAACTGTTACATGCAACTATTATAGGAATGTAGAGTATAATATTGTCCTGTAATCAGGACATTTGCTATGTCTTGATTATTTTCACATGACACATACGCCTAAGGAGGGACTGTCCCACACAAAGTGGGACAGGTGTTAATCCTAATGTCCCACCTCGGCCAATTTAAAAGGTGGCAGACTTACAATAGGTATGCGGTAGCATGACCCAGCAGACGGATGTGGGTCCCAAAACACATTTACTTGTCTGCATTGCAGAGTATTGGTTTCCATGTATCAGCCAGATGGGAGCAGATTGTATGAGGAACATGCATATAATATGATTAACTCACTGGACAGGCCGCCGATTCCGTGCAGTCGAACGCCATGCCGTCGCCTAATGGTCAGCCATACCCGATACTGTAGTCATGTAGTCTGATGTAATAGGCATCACAAGGGATAGCATCCACCCAGCATGAGTGATACATGCAAGCACCAATGTTGGTGCATGTGCAAGTGAGGGAGTGAGCGGGTGTAAGCGTGTTTGGCTACCATATGCAAGTATTGCACTGGTAAAGAAATTTGGAGGCTAACCAAGTGTAAGAAGCTGTAACCAGAGGTCAACAGTGCTTAACACCATGAAAACCCACGCACAACCGCTCCCAACTGCTTCAATTGCCTTACTCCCTCCGTATCCAATGGGCTTGTTCTGGCCCGCAAACAAATAACCGTCCATTGCAAGTGTTGGTAGCAACGCCCTGCGCACACAGCTAATGTGAATTACCAATACACCATGGCAAATATACAAACAATAGACAGTCCCACACACATACCATACAGCACAGTCATCCAACAGTATAGCAATGTACCAGCAGATATGTCCGGATAACTGGTGTTTGTAGACCTGGCCGTCTTGTGCTTATGTGTGTGAGCATGCCCAGTATGATCATTCCGCATGTTGTCGACTGACAATGCCATCATACTTTCATGTGTTTGAGCATGCCCAGTATGGCCAAGTGTCTCGCATGTGTTACATGTCCAGGTAGTCAGTACTGTGGTGCCGACCTCTGCATTGTACACTGACAGGTGGCATGCTGTGTCTGCAGGGTATCCATTGGTCATGTGGCATTGACTGTTGCTACATTTCTGCACAGCATGGGGGGACATCCGACTGTATCCACATTCCTACACAGCACCGGAGGGGGTGCACCTGACTATTGCTATATGTGTACATTGGAAGGGGGGCACACCTGACACTTGTACACTTTTGATACAACTGTACTGGTATGTCAAGTACTCCATTTCAGTGAGAGACCTACATATTGTGCTGGCTAGAGGCATACCAGTGTACTCCAGATCTTAGCTTTAATTACCAACATATTAGTTTCACACGTCCTAGCCTTCACAACCTACATCCAACTGCCTGGCCTGCTGTAGTCTGTCTGTGTGGGTCTGTGAGGGGGGTCATCCATAGGGCATACTCAGAGGCCATAGTACAGAATTTGTCTGTGTTGGTCTACACCTGTTCAGCTGGTTGAGACTTGTGTGGGCTGTATGGACAGACATGAAGCTCAGCCCATTACCCGCAGTGGGTTATGACACCCTGTGTACTACTGGCTACTATGGTGACCTCCGTATGTGCTACAGATGTCATGGTGCCACTACGGATGTCTACTGTCTGCTGCCTTAATATTCGGCCACCAAATTCCCTTGCATGCTCACATCCATACCATAGCTGCAGGTACCAACACATTCTAATACAACTGCCAATTGGTAGGTTGATTGACTTACCTTGAGGGTGTGCCAGACCTGAGGATGGTGCTGGAGGGCTGCCTATGTCGGATGCCCATAGTGCACTTCCTATACATGGCTGAGCACAGATAGTGTCATGTTTGGCATCCCTTTTACTGTCTGTGCGAGTCAGAGAGGGTGACATTCCCTGGATCCCTACTGTGTCAGTGCATATGCTATGCTTTGCCTCTTTGCCAAGTTCAAATCATACTGTGCATGCCTCCTTCCACCTACTGGGTCTGGCTCAGGTTGTTTCTCCTCCGATTCACTCTGTGCCTGTACAGGTCTTGGCATTGGTGGGGGGCTGTGTGGCCCTGCCCCATGCTGTTCCTGCTGCAGCTGTTTCGGCAGGATCATATTGTGTAGCATAAGCACATACCATAACAATTTGGGTGCATGTAGCTGGTGAATAATGCAAGGCTCCACCGGATGTGTCCAGACACCGGAACCGTGACCTGAGCATCCCAAACACATGCTCTATTATATGTCTGGCCTATGTGTGTGCCTCATGATGGTGTCATTGTTCAGGTGTGTGTGTATTTCTGATAGTTGTCATCAGCCATGGCTCCAGTGGGTACCCAGCATCCCCCACTAGATGACCGTAGGGGATGTCCATATTGGCAAAGCTGTAGTACAGCTGCATCAGATGCCATATATCAGAATCGTCATAGCTTCCAGGGCAGCCAGCACACACATTCAGTATAATGCCCTGGGCATCGCATACGACCTGGAAGTTGATGGAGGGGATGCCCCTGTGGTTAATGTAGGCCCTACCCTGCTCACTGGGTGGTTCTTTGATGCATACATGCATGAAGGCTATAGCACCCACTACCCCAGGATAGTCTGCCATTTGGTGGAAGAGACGCATATTGCTGGTCAACACCTCACGTATGTTGAGGAAATGTACGTGCTCACTGGCATGTGGTGACATGGCATCCAAGAACTGGTGGAATACCCTGAATGCAGATGCCTGTGAGATCCCCATTATATCCCCAGTTGTGCTTTGGGACATACCGGTGGCTAGTATACCTAGGCCTACACATACCTTGGTATCCACTGGGATGGGTTCCCCTCGGCCTGTTCGATGTGTCAGGTGTGGCCGGCACATCTCAACAATCTGCTGTAGGAGGTCTCTGTCCACCTCATAGTGCTCCACTATCTCCAGCTCATGTAGCCCCAGTAGGTTACCCTGAGTCTGTACAGTCTTCTCTGTCTCCTCACTGAGGGTTGTTTAGCAGCATTCACATACTCACCACCCTCAGCCTCCTGCACATGTTGGTCAATGTTGCCTGCTGCAGCCCTTCTCATTTCATTGGATTGTTTGGTAAAATTTCCCTGCATGTATACACCGGTGGTGTAGAGTGTGGAAAAACCCGAGGGGATGGTGCTTGCTCACTTTATCATAGTGTTCTGTGCTGGACTGATCTACTGGGCCTGTAATTTGCTGATTGTGATAACTATCACCTTTTTGCCCAGTTTGTTCACCTTGACTACTCTCCTACTGCTGTTGTCCCTCTCAATTGAACTAGGGAAGTATAGACAGACCCCTAGCTTAGGAGTGCTAAGCCAGGAGCAATCCTGAGACACAGGGCTCCAATCTACGTACAGTATGCCTGACACCCCCCATGCTTTCACCTATGTTCGAGTCCTGCACCCAGCTGTCTATACACATACACTCTTGGGACCTGCATCACACCCTGGGGGTAAACGGGATTCACTATTTTCCACCTCATTTGCATAGTATTGTCTTCTAATGCATAGTTACATGACCCATACTGAACCTCCCCAAAAATAGCCACTGCTTACTGTCGTGCAGACCTGCACACAACTGGTTAAAAGCACCTTACTATCACCGTATTCAATGTCCCTTGTTTTTCCCAGCATCAAAACAACTGGCCTCTGTATGGCTCAAAACCAGGACACTGCACACCACAGATGATGTGCTTTACCACTAAGCAATGGCAGATATACATACATCTGAGGTTATCACGTTCAGATACTCCAGCAAAGGCATTCAACAGTATAGGACATGTATTCTATGATGTAGATTTATGTGTTCTAATGTCCACATATATCTACATATATATATATATATATATATATATATATATATATATATATACATATACACACACACATATGTAGATATAGAATATATATCTCAACAGCGGACCACGTCACACCAAAGCATTAGACATGAATGAAAAGGAAACCACATGTGCCTCCTGCATTATGTACTGGTGTTAATTTCAAGGCAGGTGTGTTTCTGTGCGTCACATGGGTTCAGACTGTATTAAGGGTAAGATTAGGGCTGCTGACATTACTCACCAGACCTATTGCCGAATGTATGTGTATGTCTTGCCAATCCAGTCTCATGGCCAATTGTGACATTTATGACCACTATATAGGAAAGCAACAAAACATGCTCCTCAACATGTCCAGTAGCTAGCCACTCACAGACACCAACACATAGGATATGACTGCTAAACAAACACACCTGTCTTGCCTTGGAATAAAACACATACCTGTCTATTCTATCACACTACAGCATTATGCAGTTACAGAATGCGCTACCGAGATTACTGGGACACAACACTCCCAGATGTGTACTTCTAGGTGGGTGACATCATCAGCAATGGCAAAGTCAGCGGTAGGGATTGTATGGAGTGTGAGCAGTCTAAAAGCATTATTCTGTCCCCAGGCAGATGGAGACACACACACACACAGTTGGCATGGCTTGGATTAGAACACCGACTTAACTACCTTATCACACTACAGCATTACGCAGTTACAGAATGTGCTACAGAGATTACTGGGACACAACACTCCCAGAGGTGTATGTCTAGGTGGGTGACATCATCAGCAGTGGCAAATTCGGCGATAGAGATTGTATGGAGTTTGAGCAGTCAAAAAGCATTATTCTGTTCCTAGGCAGACAGAGACACACACACAGATGGCATGGCAGGGATTAGAACACCGACCTAACTACCTTATCATACTACAGCATTACGCAGTTACAGAACGCGCTACTGAGATTACTGGGACACTGCGCTCTCAGAGGTGTACATCTAGGTGGGTGACATCATCAGCAATGGCAAAGTCAGCGATAGGGAATGTATGGAGTGTGAGCAGTCTAAAAGCATATTTCTGTCCCCGGGCAGACAGAGACAAACACACGCCAGTGGTGGGGTCAGGACAACAGCCTATCTACAGACTACTATTACAATACTACATAGATACGAGCCGTGTCAGAGACACTACACCTTTCAAGACTGTCAATATGACCTTCTAGGAATGCAGACATCGACATGGATGCTGGCAGTTACGATGTACATACCTGTGAACCTGTGGGTTCAATGTAGGAATCCATCCTGAAGTGGGGTATGGCCATCTGTTGACTGGACGACTACTATCTCTATACAGGGTTACAATGGCCATGCCCATGCACATAGAGGCACATAACCAACACAGGGTGTCACTGGGCATGCTCACACACTTAGTAGCACACGGCCGTTTGCAATGCACTATGTGTCCATCTACACAACTTTATACTGGGCATGCTCACACACTTAGTAGCACAGGGCTGTTTTGTATGCATTCTGATTCTAAACACGGAAGGGTACAGTGACCATGCTATTACACTTAGACATGAACAACACATTGTAATGGACTCCAGTGTCAATAGTTGTCATTGTTAGCAGGAACACTGCACTACATATATCTGACATGGGTCTTCTACACAATGTCTGCTGCTGTCCGTCACCTTAGATGTACCAATCTAAACACACACTACTACCACCCATGGTGATATCCTGCCAGGAGTGGCTACTTTGCCCATATAGTGCCATTCATAGTCGAATGTCTTGAGACCAGGTTAAAAACCCTGACATCTAGAGGACAACTGCTTTGTATTTGCATGCTAAACAGTGCTAGATGTGTAGCATTCGTAATCACAGCTGCCCAGTGTAGATCCAACAATGGGAAATACTGACATCTGTGCAGTGAGGAACACCTGGCTGAAGGCTCAGTTGTGCACAATAGCACTTCCACCATATACCTTGGATACAGACATGTGGGCCATAACACAGGTACGGACCGCTTCAGGTGGTGGTGTCTCCACATACACAAAGGCCACTCACATGTACTGACCAGTACACCCTCAAAAGGCATCACAGATGTGTCAGGTGCAGATCACAGTGTCAAAAGCCACATTCTAGAATGTAGCCCTCAGACATTACCATGTCCTTGGACCAGCAACACACATCCATACATGTGGTAGAACATATAATAGTACAACACCATGTGACTCATGACCAGTGGACTGTACCTAGCTCTACATCAACCGAGCAGACTACCCATGTACTGAAACAGTTGCATCATGTGTTATGCAATGCAATGATACCACTGTTCGTAACCATCCAGGTTGGCTGTACACATAACAAGGGGCCCTGGGTCATATACAGCAGTAACAAATGACTGTTGCTGTACTAAACACCATCATGTTTGGATATGACATACATGTACCTGCCGTGGATATGTACATGCCACACACACACACCCCACAGCACATATGTATATAGCATAGCTGTTGCTGTCCTTCATGCAGACAGGTGGCTACAGCAATTACACACATGCACATGGACGGTAGGTCCATGGCTGTTGAATGCTAACATGAGGTGTGATATCAATGTTGACTGAGTTAACATTCCCTCTGTACTGGATGCCCGTGACAACTATCATATCATACAACAGTCCATGTGTCATGTATGTCATCACACATGTCCACCAATTGCAATGCCTACAAACATGGCTAAATGACAGGAATGTAGGACCTACACACATGTCCATGTAGTGGTGTGCGTTCATCTACCGTGTGTGTGCAGTAGCTGATGTTTGCAGGTGACGTGCGTCTTACTACAACATGCAGTTGCAATGCAACCCCATCATTGCCAACTGTATATGGTGATATACTAACAGTACGGTAAGATGCACATCAGGTATGGATGGATGTGTGGACATAACTAAGTGGTGGGCCATCTTTGCAGATGGATGTTTGCTGAGGACAGCTCACAGGTGTGTCACAAGCAGTCCTACAATAACATGTGCAAACACTAAGCTATGGTTCTGTTAATTGAAGGGGAATACATACAACCTACACAGTGGTCACTGTGTCATTGACTGTAAATCACTTAACACCTGTAACACTTAAGACCTCCTGTGTGCATATATCAGCACAATTGCCAAAGGTAGCGTTGGTGCACATTGTAATGCGGCCAGTACTGCTGCATGTCTCTCATACGTATCATAAGATAGCAGGTGTTTGATTCACAGTACTGCCATATGTGTTTGCTTGTGTCTCCATATATGCCATGTATGGTGTGGAATACATCCCATTTGTTACTCACTCTCCTGTACACTGTTGTAGAGATCTGTACATACTGCATTGTAGAAAGCAAGACATAGGCAGCGGTGGGGTGTGTATCACACACATGTGAGCTATCTGTATGTGCATGACATAGGTGCATTCAGTTGTGGACTCCACAATGTGTGTGTGTGTGTGTGTGTGTGTGTGTGTGTGTGTGTGTATGTATGTATGGCTGTCTGGTCCATGGAGTGAGAATGTATGTTACCATAGTGAACAGATAGGACCCCTAACCCCTCCAGGTTATGCAATCTACTACCCTGTTGATGCCGTCGAACTTAGGCATTACTGACTGCCTGTACATGTGTATTCTCTGTGTCACATCATGTGGGTGCACAGTACTGTAATGGTGATTACCACATAGGCAGGGGTCCTCACCTCAACACTATCAAGTGTGTGTGTGTGTTACAGTGTCGTTGACCCCGTGAGTGTGGGAGTGTTACTGTGTGTCTGAATACATGTGTGCAAATACGTGTGTGTGTGCGTGTGTGTGTGTGTGTGTGTGTGTGTGTGTGTGTGTGTGTGTGTGTGTGTGTGTGTGTGTGTTCTCATCCTGTAATGTGAATGTGTATTACTGCTACACAGTGAGGCCTCAAGCTATCAACTGGCCTCTACACTTGTCATCAGCTAGACTGCAATGTAAACTCCCCGCCCCATGTAACTGTACCTGTGATGTCACCCATTATGGATGTCACATCTTTAGCCACTGTAGCTTAGTACACAGCTCCCATGCTCCTGGATCAGTAGATGCGTAGACATCTTTGGAATGTCAGCCTTTCTAACAGTGAGGTTGAAGCTATGAATAGCATGCTGGCATTGCCATACATACCTGTGAGTAGTCCACATTTACACATGAAAAACTAACTGCAAACACTGACACTCAACTGCACATGCAATTAGACCTGAAGGAGGGAAGCAGGACATCATGACCAACATGCTGTTACTGTTGTTACCAAGACACATACTGTGAACAGAAAACAATACATTCTACACCTGTACTACATGGTATGTCTGCTGCGTGTCAACAGTACACAACAATTGTAATCTACACTTATCTCCCTATTCTGTTCACCCTGTGCATCAGACCATATGAGCATGTCCCTGAACCGATGGTGTGGATGACAGGGATGCACAGGCATCATCATATGCACAGGGTGATAATGTTTGCCAGGGGCCTAGGCTGCACCAGTGGATGACATCATGTGTGTGGGTTAGGGCCTGTGATCTAATTGGCCATGTGTGGTTGTTATGCATGTGTGTGTTGCGGTGCCCTACAGATGTTTCTGGTGTGTGCGTGTATGTGTGCACACAGTTCTGCCATATGTCTGGCCTACACAGGGGTATTATTGACAGCTCCAGACTGTACAGACCAGGTTTTACAGCTCACGGTGTCCGGCCTTGGCCATGTGACTTGTGCCTGCCAGGGGTTGCACGGGCACTACCAGGCAGAGGTGCAGATTGGGTACTGTCCGATGACACATGTCCACTGGAACTGTGTCCCTGTTGGGACCATCCAGGGCCAAGTGCACTTGGCTTGCTGTGTCCTGGTGTGGACAGCGCAGCACCAGGTGCACTGCTGCTGCTACTGCCACTATGGGAGTGGGCATGTGAGGTAGCTCGTTCACGTAGACCTGCACCAGGTGATGTAGCAGTCCTACGTCCACATGCCCTATGCCTCACTCCTACCAGATGTTCCAGCACAGACAGCTCACACTTGTGGATTGTCATGCCAAGGTCAAGGATTCCAACCATGTCACCAAATCGTCTGTCCAAAACCTCAGCAATCTGCTGTTGAGCATTTGCCATTGCCTGGATGTTGTTGTTTAATGAACAGATAGCAGCCCTCTGAAGTCTCTGCCATTCTCTGTTCTGCCATTCAGCACGTGCCTGTGGTGCCATTACAGCCTGAAACATGCATCTGGTGACACCAGCTGCTGTGATCTGTCCTGCAGTGGCATGTCAGCCAGCGGTCCTCCTACAACCAGCACTGGCCACTTGCCTGTGTGGTCCATGTCCAGTCATTTGCCTGACACCATGGTGTGAATACACACCTTCCATAGCCACCACACTTTCCTGTTCCAAGCTACCACATGCCAACTGTCCTTCCTCTATGACCACTGGTGATGGGGTATGTGTTGGCATGAGATCTGTATGCAAGGATGAGGGGGATATAGGTGGAATGGCAACCAATGGCACAGATTCAGCCCCTGACAACCCTGCCTGTGCCTCAAGCATATGTTCATCATCACTGCTAGAGTCTGTGGGGACACTAACATCAGATGGACTGCAGGGGTAATGCACCTACATCACCTGTGAGAGCAGACAAAGACTCTACATTACAATGCAGACAGACACAGGCTCACACACAGACACACACCATGCATGTGATTTGACAGAAGGCATGCAACATGCATGTGATACAGCAGACGGCATGCAGCTCAGACAATAATAGTGGTAGTTATCATACATCCCTGGGTTGCACACAACAGCATGCGTGTGTCATAGCAGAAGCCATGCATTTCACACAATCATGGTAGTAAGCATGCATCCCTGTGTTACACCATGTGGACCAGCACAGGTTAACAGTACACATGGCTGATGTGTGGCATATGACCTCAACATTAACATGTAGCATGACATGCAATCTGCTGACGTGTGCATTGACATGCATACATGTTTAACACAATGGTGTCTTGTCACATATACAGTGGGGTAATGGTGTCACAATGCAGTGTTGTCTGGCTGCCCTACAGATAAAATGCACATTTAGCAGATGTGCATGACCATTGCAGGGTATAATGAGGCACCTATATTGCTGTACATTGTGAAGTACGGACACAGTGCCATTGCATAGAATCATGAGGCGTCTCTATTGATATATTGTGTGAATTACAGACACAGTGCAGAGCCATGACTGTGTGCATACACAATACATATATACTGTGGATTGTGACCCACATCGCTGAGGTGTATACACACTAAACCATGATGTGGAATGTGTGATAATGGTCACCGAAGGCCATACGGATGACACCCCTGCAAATCTGCAAACATATTTTAGCTGCCTGGCAACCATGTCCACATATGGCAGACTTGTCAATACACCATGTTCCACATGACATTTGTGTACCACACACACGAGGTGCATGGCTGACAGTTATGTCCAACAGCAGCAAGAGAAATGTACTGTATCTGTGGCCTGATGTGGTTGTCTGTGTATGTATGTGAATGCTGTACAAGTGACTACTGTCATGCTGTAACACAGTCATGATGTTCAACACATCTTATGTGGTTGAATGATGCTACGTCTCCACAAGCTGTGCACAGGCCTGTAGCAGGTCCAGTGTTCCACATCTGCAATATAACCATTCAACAAAGGCTATAGTAGGACAATGTGTAGCCAATGTACAACACGGTGTACACACAAACACATCACATCTGCTGTGTGTTGCTACATGTCTCTGGACATCCTCCATGGCCATGTGTGAACATGTGTTGGCCAAATGGTTGTGATGGCCATCTATCTAACATGTCTGTGTTGTTCCATATGACATACATCCATAGATGTCATATACTCTACTGTCCACAGGGTTATGCAGACAAAGGGTTGTATGTTTAGTATGCGGGTTATGTTTTATGGGATAGTGAGACAATGTTGCAGCCAGTGCACTACATGTCATGTCAGATGGCACATCACAATGTGTGCACTCATAGCAGGGGCATAATCCACAATGGTGAATCCTGTGGGCTGCCCATACTCACTGTATGTTTACCCCACATGTGTAATTTTGATGTGTAGTACATGTTCCTACATTGAACAAAACATCCACCGTTGTATGCACAGCTGTCCACACATCTAGTAATGACAGTTTCTGAGGTTTCAGGTCCGTGTTTCACATAGTTTGTAAGTATTGCACACGGGTAGCCATTGTGATGGATTGCAGATGTGACCTGTATATTGTGACCGGACCATACATTATGTGTACATGTCTTAAATGGCCACATGGCGAATAGATCTTTGCACTAACATACCTGATACTTATAACTGTCTCACCTGCAATGGCCTGCTGTCTTAGTGGAACACCAGAGGTACCTATATAGGGGTGACACAGCAGTATGATCATTATCCATGCCTGTATGACAGCTACAGGGTGCAATGTGCATGTTAACACATTCACCAGTACAATAGGATATACTATGGAGTATTCACATGTGTGCATACACAGAGTAGCATACTATAGTATGCGGCATGTGGGTATACATGCCTTGCATATGATGTTACCTTACATATTGCTTCACATGTGTGCATACACAGAGTAGCATACTATAGTATGTGACATGTGTGTATATATGCCTTGCATATAATGTTACATTACATATTGTACAGTGACACATGAAACTATATGGGATATAATAGTTATATGTGCAGTAGTGACTTACTAGGCAACTCCAGGCTCAGTGGTTGAGAGACACCCACCTCCACAATGTCAGCTAAGGCTTGTGGATGCTGTTCTGCTGGTGTCCCCAGGTTGGCCAGTAGCTCCTTGGCACATGTGAGTGGGGGCTATGTTGATGGCCCACCACCTGTTGCACCTTGTTCCCTAGCAATTGCATTTGCACGCTGTTTCGCCCGTCTGATTAGGTCCATGCAGTGTCTGGGCACCTGCTGGTATGGGCGGTTATGGCCACCCACATCATTAATCCTCCTGCAAAGTTCCTGCCACAGGTAATCCCGCTGTTGTGCATCCTGTGACACATGGCTAAACAGGACATCATAGTTGTCTTGGAGGTAAGGTATAAGGGCCTCATCCTCCAAGCGTGTATAGGCTGGTAGCCTTGCTCGCGGCATACCTGGAAGACATAATGATGGAGACAGGTCACAGTATCTCAGAGATGCACAGAGATACAGCTGCACATACATGTGTATCACATTTATTACATATAAATAGTTGTCTTTGCAAATCTTCATGACACTGACACCACTGACATGTTTGTGTCACACACATGTGACACCCAATGGGGATTGGATATTATCACCATATATGTGTGTCACCTGATTACATTGCTCATACTCCATGTGGATGCTGTCTTGATGTGGGCATGTCTGTTTGCCTGTACTGGTTTTCTTACCTATCAGCACATGCCTGGATGTGTCCACATTAATGCTGTCGACCTTGATGCTGTGTATATGTCACATATAAACACATACACTGCCTTAACGGACATGACCTGTGACACTGCAGACATGCACACAGAAGGCTTTACATGTATGTGTTTTGCCATATACATCTATACGGCACTGTACAGCAGTTCAACATCCTGCCACATATCTCCCATGTTGCACATGTGATACACATGGGACACTGGCTAGCCTGATGGTATTTGTAGGGATGTTTATCAACTATAGCATGTAGAGCCAAGGTCATCTAGTAGTCTGTATGCCCTGGGCCATGTATGAGCCTAGGATGTAAGGTTACCTAGCTGTAGCTGACAGCCGTGTTTCCGGTGCCAGGTTAAGCAGTGCTACATAACTGATCCACAAGGTTAATAGTACATCTACCATGTGGTCATAACACCATGTCTGACAGAGGTGAAATGTGCAGCTTTGCTGGACAGGGTTGCATAGTATGGCAGTAGTATGTAATGTGTATGGCACAAGGATCTGTCCAGCATGTGGTGATCCTTGTACTAGGAAGGTGGATGTCAATGACGTATGTATTTCAGATCAGGATATGTACGTGTAGCATGTCCAACATCACAGTGTTGGACATGGCTTTATGCAAGATAGGCATCATGCTACAGAGTGGAGATGAGTATTGCGAAGGCTGGTGTTGGCCATCCAAACATGGACAATACTTCTTAAAGGTGATACGTGATCCGATATAGGTCACTTGAGTGACGAGTATGGCTGAACAATGATCTCTATATTCATGGATGGCACCTTGTCATGACTAGGGTTGCCACTAATGGCTACCTAATAGGCTTGGTGATGTCATTAGCTCAGGGAGGTAAACTGCACAGCAGCATCCCTTACACACAGTGCCCATTATGTTGACCGCTGCCTAGGTGGTAGTTCATGGGTACAGGGTTATCAAACTAGCAGTGACAATGCAATATGCAGCTGTCAGATTGTGCACATATGTCACACACCTCCCCCACAAAACTCCTTCTGTATGTTGTCCACAACACTGAGTCAGCTATTGCTCCTAGGTCATAGCCATTCACATACTTACATAGGCAGATGCCTCCTGTTTGTCTTCTGTGTGGTATGGGCAACAATGAGGGGGAGTACAATGAATTAACCCTGTTTTACTGTAGCTGGCACTGGTGTGATAGGCACATATTAATCAGACACCTTCTGTAGTGTTGGTTCTGTCAACAGTCCACTGGCAGAACACTCCTGTGATATACGAATGTACATCTAATATAATGAGTGTAGGTGGAACACAGTATGGGTGATGATGTCCTATGACCTGTCACAGGTATGATATGCAGTGTGAAATCATACGTACTGTCATCTGCATCTGTATTGCTAACAACATGTATGTTGATTAAGGTTCATGGCCTTTCAGACCAGACTCAGCAGGGTAGTAGTGCAGTGCCCCCCATTATGAGTGGTGTCTCCACTTTGTGGGTTGTGATAACTGTTGGTGTGCACCATTCAGTGTTTTCACAGACTGACATGAAGCTATGTTTTACATGATGTGTATGTGTAGAGCAAACTGTTTTGCCATATGTGTATGATACAACCAGGGATGTGCACAGGTCCCATGCAGCCTGAGTGCAACTTGTACCATCATAGTTATGGTTACAGGGGCTCTGTAGTGTACATGGATATATGATTGTATACCTGTTAGGGGGGGCAGTGTGTTTATGTTATCCAACACCCTATATGTATTGCTTATTCACGCTCAGCACTTGTTCAGAACATGTAAGCACTACATGAGCTACTAATTACTATAGCACTCAATCCTCCTCATTACCTACAGGTAAACACTGTTTGTACTTACATTTCCCGCTTGCTTAGAGTAAAACAGCTCTTGTACACACTTTCCTCACTTATCTAGTGGGAAATAGTTATATATTCAGGCATGTCCAAGTGTCAATTCCCAGTGTTCTCGCCTGTCTATATGATGAATATGGACATCATGATGCAATATAGAAATTGTCTCATGTGCACAGTCAATACTACCCTCCTAACATCCAACAATACAACCTGTAGGAGATGCACATATCTAGCCATGCTGGAGGTAAACCTCTTTCCAACCCAGACTGAACCTGACAATCATGTGGGGAAGTTAAACATTTGCACCACACCACACTCACATAGTCTCACTAAATCTCCACCACCACAGGTCACACATAGTAAGACAACAACATTTGCGGAGCCTCTCAATATTACTTTGTCTAGGCAACAGAGAACTCCAAAGCAGAAACACAGGCAGCCCCCATCCCCCAACACAACACCAATGACTTATAGCCCACAGACTCAGTGTGCCCATCAACCACAGCCAATAGGGTGAAATAATGTACCCAACACACTAGTCATAGGTGACTCTATAGGTAGTCACACTGATGTCCCACTCACCAGGCTACACAAGGAGATAGATGCTGTCAGCTGCCTGTTGGGTAACATAACCTTTGCACTCAGGTCACTCCTCAACAGGTACAATATGACTGTGTCATTGTCCATGTTAGTGTGAATGCCCTGAGATGTACCTTCCTGAACTACATGTAAAGAGACATGGAATAGCTCTCCGATCTTGTAGCCCAGGATGGTATCGCCCTAGCCCTGAGTAGCATTCTGCTATTGTCCAGACAGATAACGCAGTACAAGGACAAAATGATTTACTTCAACAATTGGCTATGCTTCTGGTGTCATTTCAAGGGTATCCAGTATCTGTCTGCTTTGAATGACATGGTCGACAGAACACGATGCTTTGGCACAGATGGCCTGCACCTGTTGGCCCTGGTATTCTGGATAACGGGTAAGGCTCTTGCTCCTCCTATAGTGCCTGTTTTAGGCATGTTTCAAATAACATATTCACCACCATAACAGGAACAGGCAAGCAAAACCTGAGGGTAATGCTACTCAATGCTTAACGACTTCATCTCAAACGCACTCACCCGAGGCACTCCTTGTAATGGACCACTTTGATATCTGTGCAGTGACTGGGACCTGCTTCTAGACTCCTGAGAGCACCCCTGCACTACCAGGCTATTACTCATACCACACCTTTCCGTCAAGTAACCAGGACCGGAACACCCACAGCGGAGGTGTGTCCATATTTCCTAAAGATATCCACACCTCCAGGCTAGTTGCTTAGCACAGTGCATCAGAGGTTATCCAAGTGCAACCAACTCTGGCCATAACTGCTATACAAATTGTAGCTTGCTACAGATCCCACACCATACCCCACGGTTAACTGTCCTCACTTCTTGGTGTACTGGAAAGTAGGGTTCAAACAGACACTACTGATCTTTGACTGACACTACCCCACCATTAACTGGGATACCTACTTTTGTACCGACACACTAGGCCAGCGCTTTCTGGGATTCATAACCTCCAC
Organism: Protopterus annectens; assembly: GCF_019279795.1. Classification (NCBI taxonomy): domain Eukaryota; kingdom Metazoa; phylum Chordata; order Ceratodontiformes; family Protopteridae; genus Protopterus; species Protopterus annectens. Next base: position 1,734,219,221 of record NC_056743.1, read on the forward strand.
TAGCCTGGATCAACCTATCCACACCACCACCAGGAGCAACAATATCCTAGACCTGGTCATTATCAACATGTGTGACTGGTGTTCCACACCTGGGGTTATCTCCACATTGGTCACATCCAAACGTACGCTAATCACCCTTGTATCCACATCCCGGCACCACATCCTTTATGGAAAATACAGTACAATATTTCTACAAAGCCAACTTCAGGTTTCTTATGACAGCAGTAATAAACATCATGACACCCGTGCAGATGGACAATACAGTTACAACTGCTGAATCATACACAACTGCATTTAATTAGCACTTACACATCTGCATGGATCATGCTATCCCAAACAGAACCATGATGTTACCCACCAGAAAAGAGAGGCCACTCTAGTGGTCCACTGCCGTGGACATAATGTACAACAGAAGGAGGAGACTGTTGCAAAGTAGAGTACAATCCCATGAGTGGAGGAGCTCCCTGGTCAGCCTCAGTAAGAATCTGAGATCCCTTATCACATCCTCCAAAGCTAGCTACATAAACATAACCGTGCTTAATTCCAAGGACTACCACAAAGTGTTCTAGAAGTATGTCACTACTCTCGATGGCGATACCCACATCTGCTCTGACATACAGCAGTAAGGCACGAACATTAGAGAACCGACTAATATTGGCAACATCCTGGCAGATAGGTTCAGTGCTAACTTTACACCCCTCTCACACCCTAAAGGGCCCATATCTATACAGGAACGATGCAGAGTCCCTGCGATCACAACTACGCAGTTCAAAGCTGCACTCTCTAAAGCCAGGAACACAGCATCCATGTGACCGTACAACATCCCAGGCTGCATTTTCCACAAACTTCAGAATGAACTGGCTCCCCACTTAGGCACCATATTCAAAAATAGCCTTGCATCAGGCATTGTGACTCCTGAATGGTGCACAGCAACAGTTATCACACTCCATAAAGGTGGCACCACAATGGACCTGGGAAACAATTGCCCTATACACCTGACTAGACTGTTCTGCAAGGCTATGGAGCGCATCATAATGGATCTCATTAAAAGAGACATTGGTGGCCTCCAAACCTTTGATCCAACCCAGTCTGGATTTGTTAGGGCCAGACCATGCCTCCTAAACCTGGTGGAGTCCTTTGAGACTGTTACCAAGGCAGCAGATGAGGGTAAGGAGGTCCACACAGCCTACATTAACCTCTCAAAGGCTTTCAACACTGTTCCCCATTCTGGTATTATCAACATACAAATCCACCTACACATTAATCCCTACGTCACGAGATGTTATGCAAAGTGGCTTATGGACAGAACCCACACAGTGAGGGTAGCATACCCTAGGTCCTACTGTAAATCAGTTACAATTGTCATCCCCCAGGGCTCATTCATAGGGCCCCTCATGTTTGGTATATGCTTCTCTGAGGTATAGGCTATCACAGGAGGACTTACCCTGAAAAGGTTTGCAGATGACTGCAAACTAGGGGCCATGATTGATTCCCCAGCTGATACAGACACCCTCCATAAGGGTATCACTGGGACAGACACCTGGTGTCAATAACATGGCCTCAGGCTGCATGCCACAATGTGCATAGACATCCCCTTTGGATTACACCAATCACCCGCAGACTATCACATAGGTGGTAGTCCCCTACATACATAGGACATAACAAGGGATCTTAGAACCCAAGGAGATAGCATTCACTCCTTTGATAACCATATTGGCAAGGTGGTGTGGATATCCTTCTATGTGGCCTCCCTAATCTCTAATGGGTTTGTAGCCAGAACAAAGGCAGCCATTGTGCCTCTCTACTCATGACTTATGAAACACATTAAAGGGTACATCACCCCATTTGGGATGTACCTTACGAGACAACAGCAACGGCTTGAAATACCACAACATTACCACACCAAGAGGAATACTGACCTCCGAAGGATGAAGTATGCAGCCCAACTGCAGAAACTCCAACTGTACTCATTTGCATACCTCATACTCAGAGGTGATCACTGCTGAACATACAAGACCAATGTCCAAAACAGTATTGATGGATATGCTCCACATAAGCAAAAGCCCCTGAGAGCCACATGCTCTGGGATATGCACCTAAACGCAATGATAACTAGGACGTGCTGGAGAGATACATTCCTGACCTGGACACACCCCATGCTTTGGAACATGATTCCTGTGTACATCAGGCAGGGACCCTCACTAGCACTCTTCAAGAGATACCTCGATGGGTGGATGGGAGACAGACATGTACTCCAGGGATCACTGCAGTGGCTCTACTGTACAGAGGAGCAGGAAACAAATGGCTCTGCTGTTCACAGGCACATGAAACTAACCTAGGGTGGTGCCGCAAGTCAAAACACTGTAGCTAGGCTTATGAATGGCCCTAGCCAGACAGCATAGTACCTAACTATGAACCTATGAAGCTATTACATGTCCTTTGTGCTTGGATAATTGACTAGCTCTTCCATTTCAATTAGCTATCATGCTGATACACTGTCTGTTGACTACAAGTCATATGTATCCTGTTATTGTGTATTGTACATGCCAATAGACATGCCTGATGTTTGCATAACATAACAGTAATGCTATGCAAAATGTTAGACATATCTACCTACAATACTGTACATTACACATTTTTGCCACAATATCCCACAATGCAAATCATAATTGCACAGCAGGACCACCTTAGACATGTTATTCTCAGTTATACGCTCATACATATGCCTACTGTTACAGTATATCAACATATACTATCCCCTGTTATGGCACGTACTTGTTGGACCAACCCTGCCACTGACAGCGGCTGGAGTGGAATTGCTGTGTTCAAAGTCCTTATATAGCATGCCTTGTGGTGTATGAGGTGTTTACCTTTTGGTCTACATCAGTACACACAATTTCTATGAGCGTTACTATGCTCAACAATGCATCACTACATAATACCTTTTCCCACTATATGCATTCCGTACACTTTAATTATAAAAGAACAGGTACTACATACACTAACATACTGAGTGTTCTACATACCTTATTAGTAACCTGAGTTGTCATTGACGGTAATATAAATCCTAATCTTTTTGTGTTACAATCCTCGTTGTAACGTTTTGCTGGTATATACAGACGGTTTGAATGTATGTCAAGCCATCCTTTTATACTTAGATATCAGTAACATGTGGTATCCTGCCAGCAATTGGTGTTCTAGAGTAGATGATTACAAGCACATCAGCTGTGCAGCTACTCCATTAGCCAATGACATGGCAACAGTGGTGTATAATTGAATACTCCACTTGTTTGTGATGAATTGCAACAGCTATATGGAGACACACAGAGATATATTTAACTTCATGGCCCCCGTGGATTGTGTGTAATGGCTAGAGGATGTAGTTCTACATGTGAGTCTAGCTGTTATATTTCTGAACATTACTACTTCTGCAGGGTTTGTACCTGATACATCTGCAAATGTTTAGGTCTGGCAAGGATGTTTGGGCAGCTCAAGGCTGTGTGGCTACGCATAGAACGTTAGGTGTTTTGAACTGTGCTCACCTGACATCTTTGGTATACTGTACATGTGTATCATACTGTGCTGTTAATCAATAATTGGTAACACTTCCTGGTGTACACACAGCCCTATGATACGGGATTATTGCAACCAAACCCTGTAACATCGGCGTCTGTTCCATTGTACAACAACAATGATTTCACATACGGCCATTATAATGTGTCTATGACAAGGTATGTTAACACTTCGGCAGATTTCATAGAGTGAGTGGATGTTTGTGATGTTATTACAGTCTGTATTGCAATTGTTTTGGGTGTGGGGGAGATGTAGGTGGGTGTACATAGCAGATGCAGGTGTGTAGGAACTGCATTTATACATATTTGATAAGTGTGTGAGGGCTCCTTCCCTATTTGAAGACCTATCTTTAGTAGACTAATACTATGGTAATTGCAGGCTGATTCATTAAGCCATTGTTAATTGGTTCCTCTATAGCATGCAGGTGATGTTGGTCCTTCAATCCCTTCGGAAATACATCGGCATGTAATGAAATGTTGCTACATGAAAGCTGTCTCGTGTGTTTCTGTCACAGATATTTGCACTCATTGGAGTTGTATTGGTGACTGAACCTCTTTGGCTTGGATTGCCACCTTTTCAAATGGCCATAGTGGGACATTTGCAGGACAAACATCAGATTTTAGAGGCCGACACATACCCACAGTCAACACAAAGTATAGAACTTTACATATATGCCTATATAAAAGCTTATTCTTGTAGTGGTTTACTTGCTTATCCTGTTTCTTGCTACATGTAGGTATTTTAGATACAGATGACTATTTTATGCAACAATTACATTAAACATGGAACATGCCAAATGTCTCGAGATTGTAGGACATTAGTATTTGTACTCATGTTGGTCAGGACACTACCACACACAGAGCAACTGCCCCTCGCAAGGTGGGACAGGTGGTAACCCTATCTTTAGCTCATGTCCATAGCACATATTTGTAATAGTGTATAGACATATACTCTCCATACTTCATAACGTTCGGTCGTGGCAGAATGTGTGATTGCTATGATCCATGTTATACACATATTTGAAGACTTCAACTACTGTATATGGCATACCCATGGATTCAGGAATGCACACACTTCCAACGACCACATTACCATTTCCAGACACCCAAACCCCACAATACCGAACACTCAAACTCGCGACAGTCAAACTCCCGGAACTAACACAAACACAGAACACACACATGCACACACAGACACACTGCTACCCATCACATCCAAACAAACCATCCTACACTATGTATGCGCAGGTGGCCATGCCCCCATACACCCCCCATGTGGATGGCTGCACACCCCACACCACACCTACTTTAATAATCTACCTCCGAGATAGCACAAACAGACACATGAAGCAAACCCACACACACACATTACAGTCCCCCGAAAACACACACCACACTCAGAACACACACTTACATACACTACAGCAATCAGAAACACACTTACACACAGTACCTACCTGAACCGCAGCACAAGAAGCACTACCTAAATGTCCCTTAACATTGTGATAATAGTACTCGCGGTTCTGGTGTTTCAGAACTGTGGTCTTTTGGTCTTTAAGCCTCGTGATTACACGTGTCAGTATGAAAAGCATTCGGTATTTGGTAGTATCCTATTTATATGTACCTCCATGGTTGTGTAGATGTTGTTAACCTATGTATATATTTGCATATGTATGCTTATCCATATATATCGACATATATCTCTCTATCACCCTTTCTCTCTATATATTACATATATTTATATATATATATATATATATATATATATATATATTTATATATATATATATATATATATATATATATCTATAAGAGAGAGAGAGAATACACCTTTCATTGGGTACATGGTGGTGTATACTATTTCCCAAAGTCTGCCCTTTTGTGTTTTAACCTGTCACAATACACACCTGCTGTTGGTACATCTCAGGGAGCTTAGTGGTTGGTTATTGTGAAGATTGTGTACATGGTCATGTGTTCTACTCCTGGCAGTGGTTATTTTACCTCTCAGAGCAGGCACTATTAGTACAAGGGTAAATAATGCACATTTTAGAGGTTCTGGGCAGCTTTGCTCATGATCTGTATGATATTCAGCAAAGGTTAGACCTGTGTTGCACATATCCATGTAGTCATGTTTAAACGCCGCTTACCAGCACTTACTGGCGCAAAAACACGCTAACATGTGCTTAAACGTGCTTTAATGACCTGCATCCAACATCCATTATTCGAGACATCAGAATTACATAACAGCCCTTGCAGGTCATGGAACCGGGACTATGAACGACACAGTCAGTGGCTTTACCACTGAGGCATCTGGGATATGTACAAGTGTTATGGTGTTTAGTATGTAGAGTGTAGTATGGCTTTTCCTCAGTACTGCAAACAAATGTGTAACTCAGTTGGTGTATATATGGATGATACCTGTTAATGGTATGTCCAAGTGAGGCTTAATGGATATGCTGCAGCTATGGGAATCCATGTCACATTGAGCCACACACTGTAATGAGCTACACCTTGCAACAACCATAACTGGAGAATGCTGGGGTGGCAGATACCTGTCATGGGTACTCCCCATGCTTTGGAACTACATCCTTGATTACATTATATGGAGCCTGTCATTAACACACCAGGAAATCCTTGCAGAGTGGGTGGGGAACAGTGGTTACACCCCAGGGATCCCACAATTTGGCTTTGCTCCACAGAAGGACAGTTAGTTAATCAATGGGGTGGTGACAGCAGACACATTTTGGCTAGGCTTATGAATGGCCTCTGACATTTAGGCATGCACCTACCAATGTACCTAGGAACCTATACATACAGTATCAACACATGCTTTTAGCTTAATTTACTGTTCAGGTATTGACTTAACTTGTGCCAATAGCAGTTGTGTGTGCAATAGTTGAGGGCTGCCTATGTAGGATGCACACAGTAGACCACCTATACATGACAATTTACAGGTGGTCGTGTGTGTGTGCCATCCATGTTTACTGTGTGTGCAGGTGGAGAAGTGCGTCAGTCCATAGGAGCCTACACTGTCAGTGTATGTGCTATACATTCCCTCTTTGCCAAGGCATGGGCATAAAGGGCACACCTCCATCTGCCTACTGGGGCTGGCACAGGGTGTTCGTGGTCTGAATCCCTCTGTGCCTGTGGTGCCCTTGGCAATGGTGGTGGGCTGTGAGGGCCTTCACCATTATGTCCCTGCTGCAGCTGTTTCCGCAGGATCATATTATGTAGCATGGCACATACTATGAAGACGTGGGCACACGTGCCTGGAGAGTACTGCAGGTCTCCACCAGATATGTTCAAGCAATGGAACCGTGATTTCAGCATCCCAAACATATGCTCTATGATGATTCCGGTTTGTGCGTGTGCCTCATTATGGCGTTCTTGCATGGGTGTGTGTGCATTTCTGATGGGAGTCATCATCCACGGCTTCAGTACATAACCAGCATCCCCCGCAAGGTGGCCATATGGGATGCCCCCCTTGACAAATACCTGGTACAGCTGTGAGGCATGCCAAATGTGGGAATCATTGTAGCTTCCAGGGCTGCCAGCACACACATCCATGATAATGCCCTGGGCATTGCACATGATCTGGCAGTTGGAGTGGTATCCCTTGCAGTTTATGTAGCACCTACCATGCTCACTGGGTGGTGACTTGATGTGTATGTGTGTACAGTCTATTGCACCGAGTACCTCCGGGTAGTCTGCCACATGGTGGAAGAGAAGCATATTGCTGGCCAACTCCTCCTGCATTCGGGGGAAGTATATATGCTCATTGGCATGTGGTAACATGGCATCCAGGAACTGGTGGAGTACCCTGGATGCTGATGCCTGTGAGATCCCCATGATATCTCCAGTTGGCCTTTGAAAGGTATCTGTGGCTAGTATTCTCAAGTTTACACATACCTTCGTGTCTACTGGGATGGGTTCCCCTCTGTTGTTTCTGGCTCTGATGCTTGGCCGGCACAGCTCAACGATTTGCTGTATGATGTCCCTGTCCACCCTATAATGCTCTACTATCTCCAGATCATCTAGCCCCTGGTAGGTTACCCTTGGTCTGAACACTCTTCTCCTCCTCCGGTGCCTGAGGTGGTTGTCAGCATCATCCTCCACACAACCTTCAGTCTCCAGCACATGCTGGTGAATCAAAGCTATGGCAGCTCACAACATGTACATTTTAAAAGTTCCCCATCTGTTTACACCAATGGTGCAGTGTTTGGGAATACACAAGTGTGTGTGAGGTGCCTTCACACTTTATACTATTGTGCTTTGGAAGCTGATGATGACATAGGGTGTGTACGTACAATCCGAGCTGCAGGGTATCTTATGTTTTACCGCAGGTACTGCTATTGTGGGGCCTTTGGTGCTGAATTACACTTGGCTATCGTGGATCATCTCTTGCCCTTGCCTTCATTTTTCAAACCGATTCCCCTCCCATTGTCAGGCATGCATCCAGTGGCCTGCTTTCTTCTTTTGTACTTTTCCGACCCAGGATTCTGTTGCGAAATGTGTTCTGTAGCCGATCTACTGCAGGTTTGCTTTTTTCTGCTGTGATAGTTCTCTTTTCTTTGCAATCCAGCACCTCCCCTTTCCTGTTCTGCAGGTTGCTGCTAGCAGCCTTGTTAGCTACCGTCAATGGCCCACTGTGAGTTACTAGGTGTTAATTACTCAGTTGTACTCCAATTACTCTGCAACAGCATTTCCTTATTGTCTTCCTGTAACCTTCCTGTTTCAGCTGTGGTGTGCTCCACGCGCAGCCATTTACTGGGTTTCAAGCGCGTTGTCATCTGCGTACACATGCGCTTTCAGTCGCCTTGTGTGCTCTCAGCTAAGCAAAGCTATGGCTGCATACACACCCCTATCCAGCAGCTTTGCTTAGCAATGGGCAACCCGGATTAGCTATGATCCAATGTGCTTACAGCTACGGTGGCACACCCCTCTCCTGATATCATGTATACATCCAGGCCACTCCTCGGTGTTATACCGCTACGCCATGTGGTAAAGCCTTACGCCGGCAAGGCATTTGTGATTCAGTATTACTTTCCTCATTTGCATGGCATTGACTACTAATTCTTAGTTACCGCGTCAAACACTGTCACAGACCCTTAGCAACCCTTGCGCCTTGGTTGTGGTGTAGCATGCATACCATTGACTATTATGGCGAAATCATGATTTGTGTTACATTGACATTTTATGACATCTATATATATTTTCCTTGTGTTCCCGTTTGTGCACCCATGCACTGCGGTTGTACTTTGCGTTAGTGTGGCCATGGCATTAAATGTTATTTATTATGTGTTATGCGTGTTTTTTTATGCTAATGGCTGTATATTTAGCCATTGGCATATGTTAACTTTATAATACGTAAGTTTGGTCTGCTTTAAGGCTCCGATGTTCTGTTTGAAAAAATGTAAACCATTTTTTTGGTTTACATTTCTGCATGCTTGCACCACTTCATGAATTGCTATATACCTTCATTTGCATGCTACACTCCTGTACATGGGGTAATTAGCATGCAAGCACTGTGAGCTGTGCAGCTGTCGCGTACGCTGGTAGTGCACATGGAAACAGCTCTTACCTGAATCGCTCGACGGCCATATTGGGCACTAGATCACCGACGCTACTCCAGCGCATGGCACAAGCTTCACGAATCCTGGGGAAGGTGTATCACCTACACAAAATGCACTGTACAAATATGTTATAAGTGATCTATTCCCTTTTTTCAATTATTTTGTACATATTTGTTGATATAAATGTTTTGTTTCAAACACGTGAGTAGAAAAGTTACAATTTTCCCATGGGAAACATCTTAATTACTTACTGTCATTAAACTGCTGACTGGACTTGTATCTGAATGGATTTTATACCCACAAAGTTGCTGTCCAATGTTCTCCCCATTCCTATAAGACATTGCATTTATCAGGTACTGCTGTAGTAAAAAATAAAATATCTGCTGTTACATTGAGCCAAAACCTATAAACTATATCATTCATCTCATTGATGTTGCAGCCAAAAGTAGTCACAAACTGAAGATGTTATTTCCCTGTACCAGGCACAGGTGTTTTGCATATTCATATGTTAAAATCTCAGACCTTTCCTGTCTCCAAGCCCTCACTCATGTTTGTTTTTTATTATAATGGTACCTGATAAATGCAGCACATGCAATTATTTGTGTGGGTATATGAGTATGTGTGCTTATGCATGTGTGTGTGTGTGTGTGTGTGTGTGTGTGTGTGTGTGTGTGTGTGTGTGTGTGTGTGTGTGTGTGTGTGTGTGTGTGCTTGATCTGTGTCCCAGTTGACTGAATGCATAGCTCAACTTATCACAGATCAGAAGGAACTGAAAATTTGTCCTTTCCTTGTTGCCATCTAATGCTGGAGTTGGTATAGTTAAAGTTGTAGGCATCTAAGAGCACAACCCAGTGTGTGATCAGAGAAAACTGGGTTTCCCCACCAGCAAAACATGCTGCTTTAGTGTGGAAATGTATTAGATAGTTGGTGTGTGTGTGTGTGTGTGTGTGTGTGTGTGTGTGTGTGTGTGTGTGTGTGTGTGTGTGTGTGTGTGTGTCTGTGTGTGTGTGTGTCTGTGTGTGTGTGTTTGTGTGTGTGTGTGTCTCTGTGTGTGTGTGTGTGTGTGTGTGTGTGTGTGTGTGTGTGTGTGTGTGTGTGTGTGTGGTGATGGATGTGACGGTTTGAGTATACATGATGTCAAACTTTTTATGATATCTGATGTTTCAGAATATATTAATTTGTTACAGTACATTACATAAAGTAATTTGCTATTCTTACTTCTGTTCATATAGGCAAAAAAACTAAGATTTAACAATCACTACAGTATGCAACGTCAGATGGAAATAGTGCAGTGTATTACATTTAACAAAAGATGATTGAGTTTACAATGATATTCCACTGCCCAGTTAACAGCCTTAAATGTGTTATAGTACTTAGACAACTGATTATACTCTATATTGATAAAAATTACAACTTTATTAAGCACATTTCTGGCATAGCAACAGTACTTAACCTACATTTTGATAAGCATCTCATGGTATTGCTAAGGTCTAGTCCCTTGCTAGAGCTCTACCAGCAGACAGCGTACAACAGTGTTCAAAGCATTTTTGCAATATTATAACCAGTAATACACATCAAGTTGTCACATAAAGAATACAAATACAATAACAAAAGTATGGCAGAGTGAAGTATCTAACAGCTTTCAAAGCCATTGACATCATTCTGCCACTGGCTGTCTGTGCAGCAGCACTAAGTTTTTTACAGCTTTCAAAGCTGTAATACATTTTGCACTCCTACACTTTTTTTCTGTATGTAGAAGTACAGTGGAGGAACTACAGCTCTATGTCATATACACATAAATATGATCATGCCTCTCTCTTCACAAATCAGTTATTCTAAGTACTCAACTTTGATGTGAATATTCCATTCTTGAGCTGCTCTTCAATCTGTTCTTGTTGTAAATTTCTTGGCATCCATATCTTCAATGTATAAAAACTTGATTATGATCAGAATCCAGGTCACAATTATTTTACATGCAGAAGCCTTAACTTGGAAGGTGTACACATTGGGTTAAGTCTTCCCAATTCACAGAGTGCTCTAACATTGAGTTCTTCCCCACATAGGTGCCTTTGTTATGATAATGGTCTCTCTGGTAAAGTTGCATGTTAATGTCAACCAGAGGGATTGGCTAATAATATCTAGTCATGTGCCTCCCTGGAAATGTATGTGGCTTTACAATCTGCTCATGTAAAATTGTTTTCATGAAGGAAAATATGATGGTGGTGACATCACAGTTAACCAGTCGTTCCTATGGAAGTACTTGTGGTACAGGTAAGTTGAGAGAAGATATGGGAGTGGACGTTTTGTTAGTCTTTGTATCTGTGTAAATATGTGTGTGTGTGTGTGTGTGTGTGTGTGTGTGTGTGTGTGTTATGTGGGGCACATGGGTGCCAAAAGTGTGCATGTGTTTATATAGAACATGCCTTTGCAAACTCGATGCAAGGGACTTTAAGGAGATTACTAGTGTGTTCAGCTCTGATCGCACTAGTATTTGATCTGTCTCATTGCTGCCATACTTGTCTTTAGATTATGTTTTCTTATCATTGCACTCATTGAATGACCTGCACTGGACAGTTAGAATGAGTAGTTAGGATTTTATTGTATCACAGGGTTTATTTTTAAGACTGTGATATTGTCCAGGAAACAAATTCTCTAGAAATAAAATTACATATACTTGTTTATGTCTTTATAGTAAGGGAATGCTTCTTAGTCATACTTTAACGCAAACAAGTTCTTCACATGAAGGAGTCAGTAATGCAGTTATTGTCCATTTTTAATGTTGATTAGTGAGAAAATTGCAAGTCATCGTGTGTTTGACAGCTGTACTAGTGACATATATTTCTATACAATTAATATGATTATTTGATGTGTGAAATGCAGATATTGATGAGTGCCAGCGGGATAAGGATATCTGTGGTGATCACTCCATCTGTAACAATGCAATAGGAAGCTATAGCTGTACCTGCCAACCAGGATTCACAACTAGGACCATCTCTCATCTGTCCACTAACGGAAGCAAATTTGGTTGTGATGGTAAGCAAGGTTGTGTTTAATAGCAGAGATTTTAGTTAGAAATGTTATATGCATCATGCCGATATAGTTTTCTCGTAATTTGTCTATTTTTCGTAATTGAGATGTCAGAAGTTTGGGGGACTAACGTGTGCAGGCAAACTACTGCTAGATTAATTCAATGTGTTGGAAAGTTACACCACTACATTTTTCTGCTAAATACTAACCTGGATTATTTGTTTTATTAACTGTAGGTATTAGGAAGAGTCAGATGGATGTCACATTTATAAATATAAACTGCATTATGTGATTTACTCAGATAAGAACAAAATCAAGTAGAGAATCAGATATCAAATTAAGTACTTCCCCATGAATGCTTCTGTTGCATCATAATGGTGAATCCGGCATGATTTTGGGAAAATATTGCACAGTGTTTATTTTCATCACTTATGAGTACAATTTACATTTTCTAGAGTAATGCTGTTTTAAAAAAATAGCGTCTAACATGAGACGTGTATGCATTACTTAATTTTATTTTTGCAAGATTTGTTTATTCTTTTTTTATTTACTTTTCACATTGTAAATGTTTTTTTGGATGGTCACCAATCCCCCAACCATGAGTCTAAGCCCTTATGTTCACTCTTTGTGATATGCGGCCACTTAGGTGAGTGTTAGCCTAAGGGAGTCATAATATAAGGAAGTATAAAGGCTGTTTGTGCAGTATCTTTTCATGGGCCATCAGCCTTTCTGCAGCCAACCCCTTCCCCAGACCATCTGAACTAATAGTCTAAGGAGCTCAGAAAAGAGGGAATGCCTCTACACATACACTTATGAATGTCAAAATAACTGGGCTAAGCAACATCAAATTCATGTTTCCAGTCCTGGCTGCCTTTAATCTTGTGGAAGCCTATACTTACATGGTGGTTATAAGTCAACTGGACCTTATGGATGGGTGAGCCACCAGTAAACATTGACACCCAGCCACCCACAGGCTGTTTATCAGATTCAATACATCTGCGTCAGAGTAATGGCTTTATCCTTCTATGTCAGAGATTCAAGATAATCCCTGGAATTCAATAAACTCTGTGTAGGCTTTGCACAAAGCCCACATAGACCTTACGTCCTTGCACAGTGATCAGCAGCTCTATTTACATATTCATGCCACACAAGGCATTGAAATGTAAACAAGCATGGTTTTTGTGGCTGGTGACAGTGTTTTGGCCAGGAAACTATGTAAAGCAACATGGAAAGTGAACTACATTACAATAGAGAAAACTGGCTTTGCAGGATTGCATGGAATGCCACAATGATTATGATCGTCTATAATATATAACTGTACATGTCCCAAGCACAGTACAGGATATTGTATACAGTGCAGATGAATGTGTAATCCCAGTCCATGCTTTTTATGTAAGTTTTGTAAATTATCTTTAAGGGTACATGGATTGCTATTTAAAGTAAAGACTCAGAGGAAGTGTGTGTACTGAATAGGGACAAACGGATGGATTGCAGGAATGAACAAAGGGAAACAGGAAAGGTGCAACATTATAATGTATTGTAGAAGAGGGCAGAAGACAGTTTTAGCAGGAACACTGACCACATGTTGACACCAGCAGACAGTAATATTTATTCCACAGAAAAAAATGATATAAAAAGGCAGGCAAGATTCACAACATGCTCTACAGTGGAGAAGAGGGCAGATTCCTGATAATGGCTAAGCAAATTTCTTTTCTTATGAAAAAATTTGCGGAATTGGCCATTCGTGGTTTACGATCTTTGCTGTTTAAGTGTCAATCTTTAGGTATTTGATTATCTAAAGCAGTGGTGTGCAACCATTTTGTGGGGAGGGCCACTACACGAATTCTTAATGCATATCCGGACCACCTCAAAACATAGTAAGTCGTTATGAGTTAACAATAGTAACAGGTGACTGGCATTTTTCTTAAGACAGCAGTCGTGAAATTGCCTGTTTTCTACATCAACTTTGCATTTAACTTTATTCTGGCTTGCAACCATGACGTATTACAAACTTTTGCAGAAAGTTTCTACTGTTTACAGACTGCAAGTTATAAACAACAAAAGAATAGTTATTCCGCAGCTAAAATTAGAAGTGTGCGAAAATGCAATCAATTAGGTAAGTAAGCACATGCTAGAAAGTTTGTGTGACTGGAGTAAGGCATAGCATTTATTTATTTTTTAAAAATATTTTGGTGACTCTGGTGGCCGGATGCTGTTGCATCAAGGGCCAGATTTGGCACTGAGGCCAGATGTTGTGCACCACTGACCTAAAGCTTCAACTATATGATATAGACCGATAATAACTATCAATATCCACAAAGCTAACTATAGCCACTGGATGCTACTGTTCATGCCTAGTTAGAGCACTAAGATAATGTAAAAATGTCAAATCACTTAAATGTAATGAGATTCATTGAAAAGACAAGGTGTATCACCTACACGAAATGCACTGCACAAATATGTTATAAGTAATCCATTCCCTTTTTTCAATTATGTTGTACTTATTTTTAGATATAAATGTTTTGTTTCAAACAAATGAGCATAGAAAGTACAATTTCCCCATGGGAAACATCTTCATTACTTAGTTTCATTAAACTTTTGGCTGCACTGCTATCTGAATGTATTTTATACTCCCAAATTGCTGTCCAATGTTTTTTCCCATTCCTATAAAAAGTTGCATTTATCAGGTACTGCTGTAGTAAAAAATAAAATATCTGCTGTTACTTTGGGCCAAAACCTATAAAATATGTCCTTCATCTCATTGATGTTGCAGCAAAAAGTAGTCACTGAAGATGTTATTCCCCTGTACCAGGCACTGGTGTTTTGCATATTCATATTTTAAAATCTCAGACCTTTCTTATCTCCAAGCCCTCACTCATGTTTGCCTTTTATTATAATGGTACCAGATAAATGCAGTGCATGCAGTTCTTTGTCTTTGTATATATGTTTGTGTATGTGTGCATTTGCATGTGTGTGTGTGTGTGTGTGTGTGTGTGTGTGTGTGTGTGTTTGAGCATCCAAGTGCTCTGGATTATGTGGCATGCTCCGTATTTAATGACAAGTGAAGCCACTGTTCTGCATTGGACAGCTGTGGCTCAGCTACAAGGATTTTGATTGGTTTGTGTACTGCAATTACTGCCAATCGGCATTGCGGTATACAAACCAATGTATTGCTCTGCTGCCCTTCCGCATTACACAACGTTGGCTGTTCTACGCAGTTCTTGATTGGCTCGTAGACCACATTTACAGCCAATCATGAATGCTGTCTACCAGCCAATCAAGTAAAGAGTCTCAGGAGGACGGGAGCCAATGACAGCTCCCCAGTACAAGCCAATCACATTCCGGGAAGCCTTTTCGTGCCCAAATAATGGCTTGAAAAAGGCTTCAGGAATCAGGAATTTTACATTTTTGGTCCTCAACAACTCAGAAAGAGGACTGGGGAAGAAGGAAGGAGAGTCCATGTATTGAAGACATCGGGACTAGTTGGGGTTGGGACTTGGAAGCTAGCCTGTCAGAAAAGGAGTCTTGCTGTATCGGAACTCGGAAGCAGTTGCTGGTCTGAAGCCTGAGATTTTATTTTGCTGCTGCCTGCTGCTTGACAACCGGGATCAATTTTGTGTCATGGTGGATTATTTCTGCTGGAGGCTTTGGTTATTGGATTTTATTGAGCTGGTGCTGTGGCTGGACCTAGGCAGAGGTAAGTGTTTTAGCAGCAGTGGCTACTGGTATTTCCCTTGAGAACTGGTACGTTAGCAGAAATCCTGTTATTCTAGTACATTTTTAAGTTTATAAGAGTAATATTAGTATCTGTATTTTTGTGTTGCTTGTTCTTAGTATTTCTCTGAAGTCTGACAGAACTTATGCAATTGTATGCCAACATAGATGCTATTATCAACTTAGAAAGTTGCTTGAATAACAGGAATATTTAAAGCTTCTCAATTTTTGTACTGCTTGTCCGCCTTGTATGTGTCTGAAGTCTGAAAGTAATTGGGTGCCAAGACAGATCCGGTTACTCTAGCAACTTTCTAAGTTTATAACAGCAATATTTAAAGTGTCTATGTGTGTGCTGCTTGTCCCCCTAGTATGCCTCTGAAAGTAATTGCCTTTTTTTGGGGGGAGAAACTATATGCCAACACAGATCCTGTTATTTTAGCAACTTTCTAAGTTTATAAGAGCAATATATGGTTATAACAGCAATATTTAAAGTGTCTCTCTTTTTACAGCTTGTCCCCCAGTATGTCTGTGAAACTATTTGCCTTTCTTTGGGAGAAACTGTATGCCAACACAGATCCTGTTATTTTAGCAACTTTCTAAGTTTTATAAGAGCAATATAAGTTTACAATAGCAATATTTAAGTTTGCAATAGCAATATTTAAAGTGTCTCTGTTCGTGCTACTTGTCCCCCTAGTACGTCTCTGAAAGTAATTGCCTTTTTTCATTTACTTATGGGATGGTTATGGTATTGCAGATTATTAAATACAAGTTTTGGATCTAAGAAGTGTCTTATTGAGTTTTACAGATGTTCGCCCATGCTCCATGGTGATGGCACATTTTGTGCAGTACGAAAATAGGGTGTTCCACATTTTGACCATTTGTCACACATTGTTAGGGTATGTGTTCCACATTGGCCTCTTAAGAGGTTGAGACCTATGGTGTGTGTGTGTGTGTGTGTGTGTGTGTGTGTGTGTGTGTGTGTGTGTGTGTGTGTGTGTGTGTATGGGTGCCATTCTGCTAACTGCATTTGTTGATCTGTGTCCCAGTTGACTGAATGCATAGATCAACCTATCACAGATCAGAAGGAACTGAAAATGTGTCCTTTCCTTGTTGCCATCTAATGTTGGAATTGGCATATTTAAAGTTGTAGGCATCTATGAGCACAACGCAGTGTGTCATCAGAGAAAACTAGGTTTCCCCACCAGCAAAACATGCTGCTTTAGTGTGGAAATTTATTAGATAGTTGTTGTCTGTGTGTGTGTGTGTGTGTGTGTGTGTGTGTGTGTGTGTGTGTGTGTGTGTGTGTGTGTGTGTGTGTGTGTGTGCGTGTGTGTGTGTGTGATGGATGTGATCTCTGCCTAACATATAAATCTATGTCAAACACAGAACTGTTGGACATGCTACACCTAAAGAAATCTCAGTCCCTCCGAGATACACTCTCTAGGGACCTAAACCTTGTCACCACAATAAACAGGACATGCTGGAGGGAAAGATTCCTGTCCCAGAGACTTCCCATACTCTGGAACAGGCTACCCATCTATGTCAAGCAAAGTTCTTCATTAGCACTCTTCAAGAAAAATCTTGATGAGTGGATGGGAAATAGGAAATACACCCCGGGGATCACTTCTGTGTCTCTGCTTGACAGTGGCACAGAAAAATAACTTTCTTGGATGGCGTAAGCCAGGGAACTTTGTCGGCTAGGCTTACGTAGGCCCTTGGGCTGATAGTCTATTACCTACCTATGAACCTATGAACCTATGTGATGGTTTGAGTATACATGATGTCAAATTGTGTGCATGTGTCATTTGTTAATTGCAATGTGTATGCATGTTAGAATGAGTTCTGATTAATTAAGGCAAGTCTGCAAGCATAGCTGAGTTTCAATGTGTTTTGTGGTCAATTGTTATGATATCTGATGTTTCAGTATATATTAATTTGTTACAGTAAATTACATAAAGTAATTTACTATTCTTACTTCTGTAGATACAGGCAAAAAACCTAAGATTTAACTATCACTACAGTATGCAAATGCAGATGGAAATAGTGCAATGTATAACTTTTAACAAAACACATCACTGAGTTTACAGTGTTGTCCTGGTCCACTTCAATAAAGACACAACACCAAATGACAGTTGACGACCTTTATTAAACTTCCATAAACATGATTGTTAACCAATAATTATAAATTTCAACCAAAACCATGACACAGGTAATAAGAGCATCCATGAAAGAAAAAATAAAATAATCATAAGGACAGCGTACTGCTTACCCTTGATAAGCAGCATCCCCCACTTGCTCACTTATCTTTGCACTAACAAGGCAGCGTTACCCTACTCACCTTCAATTTATTGAATTACACCACCATCCAAATAAGCAGCTCTGATTGTTTATTAACTTATCCAACAGAGCAACTGCTCACTTTCCTTCCAAACTTATTGAATTTTACATCCAACACCAGAGGGGAAGAAAAGAGAGCAAACCTGCCCCTCATCTCCGCCCACCAGCATGACCAGGCTGTTCCCCCTCTTACCAACCAAATTTCCAACAACCTATACCCCATTAAAGGCATAAAGCCAAACATCATTTGGTGTAGCCCGTCTTACCTAACCAGACTGTCTCCATGCCATCACCCCTCAGTTGCCATCACCAACAAAAATATTCAGTTACCTAAACAGCTAAAATAAACCATCGATCCCTCTCCAATGCTAAAACCACTACAAACTCAAAGCCTAAAATACCCATACTCTTGTTACGCAACTACCAAACCAGTAAAAATTGTTAAATACTCCCAGAATCCATACCCCAACTAAACTAGCAAACGCCAAGCCAATTGCCACTTGAAACCATGCAAAGGTAATAGCATACGCTCATGACATATTGCAGCCCGTTTACTGCCCAATGAAATAATAACCACATAACATCACATTCAAATCCACTTTAATAGTAATCTTGCTGACACACCAATACCCATGTAGACAAACTGCTTATACCACCATACACAGTCTTTACCAGTATGACCCTAAATGCACCAAAAACTGTAAAACAAGCCTCAACAAAACTAACCAAACTCAATATACACCAACTTGAAATGCCCACTGGCACCAGACACCAGGTCAGTCAGTAGCCCTCACCATCCAAAATGTGGGAAAATAATCCAACCCTACCTCCCTTAAAACTGCAGTAACTCAAAGCTACTCTATCACGCACTGCCCCTGCAGTGGGCACATCCCTCATGACAGCATGCCTAAACTGCTGCATCTGCTTTCCACAAGTTTTCCCCAGTTATGTTCCCCTCTTTCTCTCTAGACTAACAGAGCTCTGTGCCATTGGAACTGAATGAGTAATAATAAATTCATGGCAAGGGTTCAACCTAGTCCATCTTGTACAAGAATAGTAAGCACTGCATAGAGAAATAAGGTTGATTTGGCTAGCCTATAAAGGTCCTAAAGCCCTTATCTGAATAACTACCTATGACCCAATGATTGTTGTGACTCCACCCCACCTACCCCAAATCCCCACCAGCAGTGACATTCCTTAATGAGCAATAAATAAAAACAAATTACTGTAGCCTCATTGTGCACCACTCCAAATACTGGAACTTCCACCCCAGGAGAATCTATTACCTTAGCGATCCACTTCCTTCAAGCCAGTAGCTGTTGCTCACTTAGCGTTCTCCCCGGTATGACCTCATTGATCATCACTGTACCAATTGAGACATCCACTACAAATTTGCTTCCACAGTCTGAGACTTCACTGGGTAACCCTACAGCAACTGGAATGCCCATCACAACACCATCTGCACAAAGACAAAGTAAATTGCATTAGGGAGTGTTCCACCTTTTACCCATTTGTTACACATTATCACAGTGGTGTTCCTCAACTTGGTAATGGAGAGAAAAACAGACACTGTAAAAAATTTTAAACATTCCATCCCTTGGAAGTACAGTAAATCATGGACCCTGCCATGGCATCCATGAGGCAGAAGAGGCTTACCTAACATAAAACCCTATAACATTACCATGCCTCCTCCAGGTTTCAGTATATACCACACTCATTATTCTAACCTAACTTAAAGTGAAAATACCTCTCTATCCATGAGATGATGCTGTCCTATTCCACCAAATTGATGTTGTGTCAGAAACCTTTTGAAGGATAGCAGTTCGAAACCATCATCGCAAATAAAGGCTCTACACCAACCTAACTCTTCTGATGGGCATGCAACCTGTACAGTGAGCATCCATATGAGCCCTCTGGTGCTTTGGCAAAAATCAAAACATATACAGAACGGGTGACAGGATAACCAAAACCCAGACACCTTGCACACTCTTGGGTAGCCAAGAGGCACACTACTGTAAAACAGTGAAGCTGAACAACCCCTGGCTACTGCTGCTATAAACTATGGCCTACCCCCAGTAGAAAGCATGCTCTCAAAGAGGTAACAACTGCTGGAATAAAAGTCCCTGAATTAGCAAGCCTTCCAAAGGAAATGGAGTAGCTGCCATTCCTTATCCATACAACATAACCCAATACACATTAATAACAGTGTAAGGCCACTAATATAAAGTGGCAAAGACACCCAATATTAGGATGTCCAACTCCAGCCCTATCAACCCTAATGCCAAGGTATTCTGCAAAAACATATACAGTGGACAGGTATGGGATATTAAGCTCCAGCTCTTACCCATCCCCCACCCCAGAAGTCCAATCCCTTCACCCTTGCTCCCAATCCATCCCCAACCGCATTATGGAGAGCACTATATCACACATGCTCACAATGACCATTAGTCACAAGCACCTCTTCGTTGTCAGGGCCTTTCCGTTACCGTGAAGGGGAAGCAGTCTGAAACTGAAACATCCATCACCATTTTAACTCAATCCATAAAGATTTGCCAGTATTTTGCCAGGGACCACAATTATCTACAACAAACCATTTGGGGACCAGCTCAGTGAAATAACTGTTGAAGGGTATTCTGATTTGCAACATATCTAAACTGTATATTGAACATAAAGTGTAAAGAATTTGTTCTGCCATCTCATTTAGATAGAATAAGCGAGATCTTGACTAATATAATAATGCCCTCGCTGAGCACACATTCCAGGAAAATGCTCCACTGAAAGACCCTGAACAAGTCCTGTTGCACATGTCCCCATTGCACAAGCACACTAATTTGAAAGGAAGGTGGCTTCAATACATGAGATTGCTACCATTTTGCCAGAGGGTGTTTGTGCTGGTGAAATGCAGGCTGTGTATGCATTCTTAATACAGTATGCATTATCAGATAAAATACATTAATCCTGCTTAACAAAAAATGTTTCTGGGTTTTCAAAGCCAACTTAAAGGTAGGAATACCTTTAAAGCATGTCCAAACATATAGCAGTATAATCAGGTTGCATGTGAGTACTGTGGCTATTAGTTTCCATTATAATGTAGAATTAGGTCAGTCCTGTTGATAATGCCCGCCTCCCCATGTTTGACCATGCACTGAACTCCAGACATTCATCCCACCTCTAGCTACTGTCCCAACTGATCCCCTAATGTGTGTTCCAGATTAGGGTATGCCAAGAATTAAACGTAAAGGCTCCCCACTGCAACCAGGCATGCCACAGGCACCACCATGACTGTTAGTCATAACAGCCACCCAGAAGGCTAATAATTTAAAAGGTGAAGCAGAATTCTGAGTTCAATAAAATCTGTACCACTGAGAGGTATGCACCCATCCACCCACATGAAGTCAAAATTTTTATCATTGGTCTTGTTGTATAGTGTAACCCAAGCCTTTTAACCCTTTCATGAATGTAACTGTTGACTTTTCTTTAACGTGTGTACAATATCTTTGCTAAAAAACATTCTTAAAAGTGTAATATAAAAATGCATTATTGGTACCTCATCATGCTAGGCCAAAGGGCAAAAATAGGGACACATTTTAAACATTGATCCTCCCCAATGCTCTTACATACTCACCGATAAAATAAGGGCAATGTTAAATATTGTTCATGCAAACTTAGAAAGTTAATGGAATAGCAAGGCCTGTACTTGCATGAATTTACTCTCCTTACCCTTACGAAAAGATGGAATAATAATAATCAATTAATACAGATGAAAGGAAGACTTCTATAAAATAGCAAAAGCACATCAATTACAGCAATGAGCATTGGAATGGCAACAACAAATCGATTACAACAATGTACATTGGAATGGCAATCACCGCAGCAACAGTCATGGGATAATTTGCCGATCTGTAATCAAATAAACCCCCTCTGAATCTCTTAGTCTACTAAGAAGATCAATCTTAACAAAGCCCGATATAACAAAGAGGACAAAGGCACAGAAATTATTGACACACCCTAAATCCTGTTCTTATAAACTTAGAAAGTGCCTAGACCATGCTTGGCTTGCTGCATCACCCAGAAGCCATATTACTACATGACCTCGGTACGTACGGAGATCATCCTGCAGGGTTGAGAGGCTCCGACTGTGAGAAAAAAAAACACCTTCACAAAAGCCCTTCTGGAGCCACCAACACACTATGTGATGTAATCCCTCAGGCCAAAAGCAAACACCCCAGCACCAACGACCATGCACTACACACTACCAGTGGTCAACAGGCCTCGCAAACCTGCAGGATCCACCTCGGATGACATAACCCAACTAATGAAGCTACTTACTCTAGTCATACTTGCTAGAGTTACAAACTTATGCTGTCAAAAAAAAGTCATTTAATGAGTCTTCACATACTCCCTGCCCCAGAAACTAATAATTAATGCCATGTGCTCTTTACAGCAGACGCATGACTGTGTGTTTGTGTTAATGAAGAGCCAAAATAGATCCCAAACTTTACCACTCTGCTCATAAAACAAATGAATTAACTAAAACCCCAAGCAACCACTACAATACCCAGAAAAGAAGCAAACCTCTCAACGTCCTAGTGCAAGAAATTGGCCAAAGCCCAAAACAATGGGGGGGGGGCAATGACTCCCAAAAAATACAGGGACAGATCTTAAACCTTGCTATTAGAAACCTAGAAAGTCGATGGAACAAGATCTGTGTCAGCATGCACCTTCTGAAGAAAATGAATTCTGAAACTCAAATGTATGTCACTGTTTAGTGACTTTAATTTTCAGTGACTTACCTGAAAGCTACACATTTTAAGAGGAATAGACTAAAATATTAAGCAAAATCTGGACATTATGCAGAAATCTGGACAGTAGAGAGGTATGAGGAGCCAACTGCACAAAAGGCAGACTAAAACCATACAACATCAGTGGCGGCTGGTGACTTCAAATCAAAGGGGGGCTGCAGGAGACAACTGAATGGGTGGGGTCAAGGGGGGTGTGGCCAACCAGAAAGGGGAGGAGCTATGCTCAAAACCACAAAAACTAACTTTAATTAAATACGCTGCCCTGGGTGGCAAACCATCATTATGAGAGTCCAATCAAGACAAAAATAAGTGTAGAAGAATAAAAATATTTCAATGCATTAGCTGCATGACAGCTTACTTAATATCTAGATGGAAACAAAAGGTTGTGAGGCATGAAAAAATAAATTATTTTTTAAATACATTACTGGAATGCCAGTCAAAATCAAGTACAAGCAAAACCAGAAACACTCAACTCAAACCACTTATTCTTGCACTGCAGTTCTAATTATAATTTATATTCAGCTTTATTAAAGTGCCAAGTAACATGCAGAAAGTAGAAATCTCTGTGATGCCCCCACTTGTAAAAATGTTTCTTATCCAAAAAAGACCTGCTGCCTGACAACTATCTACTTGTTTCATGGGGAAAACATGTAAGTAAAAAATGAAAAGCAAACAAGAAACAAGCTCAAGATACATTGCTTAAAGGATTACTGTACAGGTTATGGACCACACATGATTGGCATTCTGTTTAGTTTACGGGTAAAGTCTGTATGGTAAAGATGACTGGAAGTCTCCAACAAGTGTAATGAGCTTTTTAAAATAATGGAATCATGTCCTTTAATACCCAAGGCTTATACATTATCTAGTCAAGTATTCTCTGCATGGCAACAACAGAAAGGCTTTCAATGTTGGCAATTCTTTAACAGTATGCTTATTAAAGCTTACTTGCATCTTACGATCTCAGACAAGCTTACATTATGGTCATTAAAGCATTGCTACTTAAACACAGAGCAACAGGCACTTTGAGTAATAAGCATAAATCAACAGTACAAAAATATGACAGAAACCAGACCTTTCTGCAAAATCAAGGACAGATGAAAAGCCACTGTAGTACTTGTGTCTACCTTGGATGGGGGGGGGGAGACACTGCACATTTACACTGCATAACTACTCATTGCCTTGCTTGGACACATCCATAGTCAGTACATGGTGGGGTGCAACAAGTATGTCACAATTTGAAATGTCTCTGGCTGACTGTGATGGCCCTGACACATGTGTCATACCTCTCAACCTCAGAGCAAGAAATCTGGACAAAGCCATACACAGAAGTGGGACAAATGCCCACAAATAAGGACAATTTTTAAATATTGCCCTAATAAACTTAGAAAGATAATAGAATAGGTCTTGCATTAGTATGAATTTTCTGAAGGGTATAAAATCTGAAACTCAAATGTCTGTCATTATTTTCTAACTTCAGTCTTTAGTGATTTGTCACTAATTTGCCAAAAAAAACAATTTTATGAAAAATGGACCAAATGTGATGCAAAAATATAAAATAGCCACACAATACAGCTGGGAACCTGTCAAAGAAGGGACACCTTAATATTAGTACTGCTAACTTGAGCAGTTGACAAAATAAAAGAATCTACATGCATTTCAATTCCTGTAATCTTTAGTCCTATCCAAATAAAATCCTAGTTGTCTGTGGGCATCCAACTTGTGCAGCATATACTCCAACTTGCTGGTATGGTTCTTGAAAAAGGTAGGGAGCTCTATGGACTGGTTAATATTCGTGACAGAACATACCTTAGGAAGGAAAGACGGATTTGTTCACAAGGATACTCTATCTGGATGGAAAATTAAGTAAGGCGGCTTGACTGATAGTGCTTGCAGCTCTGATACTCTTCGAGCTGAAGTAACAGCTACGAGAAAAAGTGTCTTCCATGACAAGAACTTCAGGAGGCAGGACGAGGCTGGCTCAAAGGGTGGCAATATTAGTTTTGACAATAGTAAATTTAAATTCCATGGGAATAACGGGTCTCTGACGGGCGGTCGAAGATGGAAGAATCCTTTCATAAAGGCCTTACAAAGCCTGGCTGTGGGACATAATGGGAGAACCATCCTCACCAACATGGTAGTTGGATATGGCCGTCAACTGTACTCTTAGTGTGGAAGTAGAGGCTCCTTTGTGAAAGAGGATAGATAGAAATTCCAGAATTTTATGTAAAGGAGCTACTAGGGGGTCCAAGTGTTGGCTAGATGCCCAGTACACAAAGCATTTCCATTTGCTCCTGCAGAGTTTTGTAGTGGAAGCCTTATGAGAGGCAACCAGAATGCGTTGAACTGCCGGGGAAAGTAGCTCAGACCTGGCTAGACAGGGAAGTGGAGCAGCCAAGCTGCTAGTTTGAGGGATAGAAGAGACAGGTGAGGAACTCCCGACGAGTGGGTCAGTAAATCTGGTACTGGGTCCAAGATCCACAGTTCCTCTGTTTGATGGGCTCGAAGAAAGGGGAACCATATCTGTCGAGGCCAGAATGGTGCTATGTGTATAATTGTCCTTTCCAGGTGCCTGGCTTTCTGCAGAAATTTGGGAATCAATGGGGTAGGTGGAAATGCATATAGGAGACCCAGGGGCCAATCGTGAATCAGAGCATCCCTGGGGACATCCCCCGGAGGGGTTGGAAGGGCAAAATAGCTTCTGCATTTGGTATTCATTGGGGAAGCAAATAGATCACAGCAAGGCTGGCCCCATCTGAGGAAAATTCTTTCCGCCACTTGTGGATTGAGGGGACCACTCGTGAGGTAACAGGATGGCTCTGCTCAACCTGTCCTCAATGACGTTGGATGACCCCGGGATGTCCGTTGCTATCAGAAAGCGACCCGTGGACTCTGCCCATTGCCAATATTTTAACTTATGTGTTTTATTATATGTGCTTTATACTGTTTATTTAGCATTTATTATGTTATGAATTTTAACTTCATTATGTTATATGGATTTTGTCATGTCACATGATTCTTTGGGCTGCTGGTCATGTGACTGTTTTGGACCTGTATTTTAACAGTGACTATCCTTGTATGTATTAGTATTGATGAAGGATTGTATCCGAAAGCTCTGCTGTTTTTCATAAAGTGGTTTTCCTATTAAGTGTCAAACGCCCAAAAACCAGGGACACAAACATTGCTTGTATAATCTTGGAAAGTTGCTAGAACCATACATTTTACTGCCAAGCTCCCTGTGCAAAACAGAGCAACATACCACTACACCAAATCAGCTGCTTTGTAAAAGAGGAAGACTGAAACTTAAATGGCTATCATTTAGTGAATTCAGTTCTCACCATAACTGTCAACCTCTTAGTACAAAACACCTGGACAAACCCAGTAATGAGGCAATACAGCCCTCAAACATTCAGTGAATTCAGTTCTTGCCATAGCTGTCAACCTTAGCACAAAAAACCTGGACGAAGCCAATAATGAGGGAATACAGTCCCAAAAATAGGGACAAATTTCAAATATTCATCTTATAAACTTAGAAAATTGCTAGAATAAAAGGTTGTGTTACGATTGTGTTACTATGTATTTTCTGAACAACATGAAGTCTGAAATTCAAATGCCTGTCAATTTTACTGCTGACAGAATAAAAACAATTTTCAGCAGAGACCCAGGGAGAAATACTGCAGACACATCTTTGTAAAATGACAGGGCACCAGAGCAAATCCACACAAACACAGGGAGGAGATGCAGACTCCACACAGAAGGCACCCCAGCCAAGAATCAAACCAGAAAACCTATAGCTGTGAGACAACAATACTACCACTGCACCATCAAATATGCAGAGACTTAAACATTCGGAAACCTGAAGTCTGAAATTCAAATGCCTGTCAATTTTATTTAACATTTGTTAATCAGGACAGTCTGACTTGGAACAAAAAAAAAAATTCAGAGGCCCAGGAAGAAATAATGCAGACATGTCTTTTTTAACATGGGAGGACACAAAAGCAAACCCACACAAACAGGAGAAGATAAAGACCACACAAAGAAGGCACCCCAGCCAAGAAGCAAACCTGAGAACCTGCAGCTGTGAGGCAACAATGCTACAACTGCCCCATCAAATACCGAGCATTGCAACATTTACAAACCACAGATATTATGAGGAACAGATCAGATCAAACTTGAGGCAAAAATCTGCAGTTTTTTTCACAAATGGTGGTGGGTAGGGAATTGAGGTCTTTAACACCTGCATACAAGGTACAGGGTTCAAGCCTGAAGTATTCTCCTACCACACGCACAAACACCTGTAGTAGCAAACCACAAAAACTAAATATACTGCACTGGGTGCCAAACAGTTGTCATGAGAGTCCAATCAAGACAAAATGAAGTGTAGAAGAATAAAAATATTTCAAATCATTGGCTGCATGACAGCTTAATATCTAGATGGAAACAAAAAGGTTGTGAGGCATGAAAAAATAAGTTACTTTTTTTTAAATGCATTAATGGAATGCCAGTCAAAATCAAGTATAAGAAAAACAAGCAGCATTCAACTCAAACCACTTCTTGCACTGCAGTTCTAATTATAATTTATATTCAGCTTTATTAAAGTAACAAGTAACATGCTGAAAGTAGAAATCTCTGATGCCCCCCACCTGTAAAAATGTTCCTTATCCAAAAAAAGACCTGCTGCCTGACATCTACTTGTTTCATGGGGAAAACATGATCAAAGTAAAAAATGAAAAGCAAACAAGAAATAAGCTCAAGATATATTGCTTAAAAGGATTACTGTACAGGTTATAGACCACGTGATTGGCATTCGGTTTATGGTTAAAGCCTGCAGAGATGTCTTTAAGTCTCCAAGTGTAATGAGACTCATAAAATAATGTAATTCTGTCCTTTATTGCAAATACTGGCATATGCATTTCAATACCCAAGGCTTATACATTATCTAGTTAAGTATTCTCTACATGGCAACAGAAAGGCTTTCAATGTTGGCAATTCTTTAACAGTATGCTTATTAAAGCTTACTTGCATCTTGCAATCTCAGCCAAGCTTACCTGATGGTCATTAAAGTATTGCTACATAAACACAGAGCAACAGGCACTTTGAGTAATAAGCATAAATCAACAGTAGAAAAAATATGACAGAAACCAGACCATTCTGCAAAAATCAAGGACAGATGAAAAGCCACTCTAGTACTTATGTCTACCTTGGATGGGTGGGATTCTCTGCACATTTACACTGCATAACTACTCCTTGCATTGCTTCGACACATCCAGAGTCACTGTATGGGGGGAGTGGGTTGTAACAAGTATGTGACAGTTTGAAATGTCTCTGGCTGACTTGTGATGGCCCTGACACCTATCAACCTCAGAGCAAGAAATCTGGACAAAGCCATACAAAGAAATGGGACAAAGGCCCAAAAATAAGGACAATTTTTAAAATATCGCTCTTATAACCTTAGAAAGCTATTAGAGGTCTTGCATTAGTATGAATTTTCTGAATGGTATGAAATCTGAAACTCTAATGTCTGTCATTATTTTCTAACTTCAGTCTTTAATTATTTGTTATTAATTTGCCAAAAAAAACACAATTTTATGAAAAATGGACCAAAAAATGTGATGTAAAAATATAAAATAGCAACACAATACAGCTGGGAACCTGTCAAAGAAGGGACACTTTAATATTAGTACTGCTAACTTGAGCAGCTGACAAAATAAAATAATCTACATGCATTTCTGAAATAAAAGTAATCTGATTATTACAGTTATTTCTTAATTATAAACCCTCCATGTTTTCTTCCAAAATTGCTATTTTGCGGAGGGATCATTAGGGGAAGAGCAACATTTTGAGTCAAAATTAGGGACAGTTCAGAGGTTTGGCTATGCCTAATTCTATAAAGCAATTTATTTGCATGTACCTCTCAACCTGTTAATGCAATAAATCTGGACAAGGCCAGATATATTGGGGGAACATATAAACAGTACTAAAAATTGCTCTTGTATAAACTGGGACATAAATCTGGACAAGGCCAAATATATTGGGGGGAACATATAAACAGTACTAAAAAATGCTCTTCAATAAACTGGGACAGTTGATAGAACAGGTCTTACTTTAGCATGCATTTTTCTGAAGGTTATGAAGTCTGAAACTAGGTGCGTCATTATTTAGTGACTTAATTCCTAAATGATTTGCCAGAAAACCACACATTTTTATGAGGAACAAATCAAAAATAAGAAACAAAACATCTATTCATTCTTTGAAAATCTGGACAGTTGGGAGGTATGGTTCAGCTGGGGCTGTCTAAGTTTGTCGCCCTTCCCCCTCACAAAACCCTGGTCGAATGGAGCCTCCCTGCAGCCATTCCAATGATCCATTAATTTGCTATTTCACTCCATTTACCATAAACACTAATGTGCATACTGATTTACTTCTATGATGATTTGAACTTCATTTGAAAGTTTTATTTTTGCATTTTACATCGCAAACACTAAAACATAACAAACTTGGCATTAAACCTTCTCTGCCCTTGAAGCTCACATTCACTGAAACAACATTAAAATCCACATTCAAAGAAAATACATTTTACTCGTGGCAGATAAAAATTAATTCTGGGCTGTTTTCAAATCATAGGCCCCTTGCATATGAAACATACATGTGCTCTTTGATACACCTTCCTATTGCTTTGAACATTTTTCCAGTAAACAATGAAACAAAACTGTCCAATTCAGAACATTTCCATCATAAAAGTCTACTCAAACTTCTACAGTCCACTATTATCAGTAAATATGCACAATTCTACAGTCTACCATTATCAGTAAATATGCACAATCTCTGAAGTAGTAAAAAAGTCATCTAAATAATTCCACTTTAAATAAATCTGTAATGAAGAGGTTGGTGCTAGCAATCACCTTTATATTTCATGGTTTCATCGAGCAATAAAGTGTGTGATGCCCCTGTGGAATAAATTGCCTAAATTACATTAAAAATAAACTAGTAATATTGCAATAGGAAATGGATAGCAAACTGATAACAGGCTCATAATTAGTATCTTAACTTTCAGCATTCACCCCTTATGGGAGTAGAACTAACAACCTTCTGCATCAAAAGCAAGCACACAGCCTGTTGTGCTATTAGCACTAAACTGCTCTTCCCCTACAGCTCTCAGCTCCTTGTAAAATCTGCTCAATACTCAACTGCATCTCAACTTCGCAGCACAAGAAGTTGGAAAAAGCCAAATTTATTGGGGTGGGTCAAAAGGGCAAAAAC
Organism: Protopterus annectens; assembly: GCF_019279795.1. Taxonomy (NCBI): domain Eukaryota; kingdom Metazoa; phylum Chordata; order Ceratodontiformes; family Protopteridae; genus Protopterus; species Protopterus annectens. The sequence continues at coordinate 1,734,249,502 of NC_056743.1, forward strand.
CAGGGACACATTAAACATTACTTGTATAATCTTGGAAAGCTGCTAGAATAAAATGCTGTGTTACCACGGTACCACCATACATTTTACTGCCAAAGTCCCTGTGCAAAAAAAGAGTCAGAACATACCACTATGCCAAATCACCTGCTTTGTGAAAGAAAAATGCTGTGTTACCACCGTACATTTTACAGACAAGGTCCCTGTGCAAAACAGTCAAGAGCAACATACCACTATGCCAAATCAGCTGTTTTGTGAACGAGAGGAAGACTGAAACTTAAATGGCTATCATTTAATTAATTCAGTTCTCGCCATAGCTGTCAACCTCTTAGCACAAAACACCTGGACAAACCCAGTAATGAGGGAATACAGCCCTCAAACATATTCAGTGAATTCAGTTCTTGCCATAGCTGTCAACCTTAGCACAAAAAACCTGGACAAAGCCACTAACAGGGCATTACAGTTCCAAAACTAAGGAAAAATTTCAAATAGTCATCTTATAAACTTAAAAAATTGCTATAATAAAATATTGTGTTACTATATATTTATTGCTAGAATAAAAAGTTGTTTTACTATGTATTTTCTGAAGACTATGAAGTCTGAAATTCAAATGCCTGTCAATTTTACTTCAGATGGAACAAAAACAATTTTCAGCAGAGGCCCAGGGAGAAATACTGTAGACACGTCTTTGTAAAATGGCAGGATATCAGAGCAAATCCACACAAACACAGAGATAAGATGGAGACTATACAGCCAAGAATCAAACCACAAATCCTGTAGTTTTGAGGCAACAATACTGCCACTGCACCATCAAATACGTAAAACATTAAACATTCAGAAACCTGAAGTCTGAAATTCAAATGCCTGTCAATTTTATTTAACATTTGTTAATCAGGACAGTCTGACTTGGAACAAAAAAACAATTTTCAGCAGAGGCCCAGGAAGAAATAATGCAGACATGTCTTTGTAACATGGGAGGACACAAAAGCAAACCCACACAAACACAGGGAGAAGATACAGACCCCACAAAGAAGGAACCCCAGCCAAGAATCAAACCTGAGAACCTGCAGCTGTGAGGCAACAATGCTACTACTACACCATCAAATATCAAGCAAACAGACCCCACAAAGAAGGAACCCCCAACACTGCTACTACTACACCATCAAATATCAAGCAAACGACCCAACAAAGAAGGAACCCTGGCCACGAATCAAGCCTGAGAACCTGCAGTTGTGAGGCACAATGCTACTACTACACAGTCAAATATCAAGCATTGCAACATCTACAAACCACAGATATTATGAGGAACAGATCAGATCAAATATGAGGCAAAAATCTGCAATTTTTTTTTACAAATGGTGGTGGGTAGGGAACTCAAGTCTTTAACACCTGCATACAGGGTACAGGGTTCAAGCCTGAGGTATTCCCTACCACACCACCTGGGGCATTTACACACACACACACACACTTTTTCCCTACTGGTCCATCATACATTCAAATACTTCCCTACCAGTCCATCATACACATTCAAATCACACACTTCCCTTCTAAACAGTTAATTAACACACTTACCTGTCCTTGCTGCCCATTCTCTATAACGTAATCCAAAGACCCGCGAGATTCCTGTGATCCAAACCCTACCCTGCCCATTCTCTATAACTTAATCCAAATGCCTGTGCAATAATCCAAAGATCCGCGAGATTCCTGTGATAGTCTGTGCACTTTAAAAGTGCACAGACATCTCCTCATGTTTCCCTACCTGGAGCATGCGCAGTAGACTCGCAGTAGTCTGGACTACTGCGCATGCGTGAAGTCTGCGAATTTTTATTTTTTTTTTCTTTCTTTTTTTCTTTTTGTTTTTAATTTCTTTTTAGTTCTTTTGTTGAGGGGGCTGCAGTCCGGCAGTCCAATAGCACGGGCCGCCAAGTACATTGTACATTGGCCACAGCTGTGAGTATATCACCGAGTGTGATGAAAGAGTTTAGTATACACTGTCTTTTCAAACTGTTGGTTACATTATTAGCTTAAATAAAAAGCTGCAAAATGATATGACATATAAAGGGTTAATGTACAATAGTGTAAAATGCTGAGAAATTAGAAAAACAGTAAGTCTGCTGGCAAGCATATATAGCTTAGTTAGATTTTGGCATCCATGTAAAAAAAATATGTAATTGAGAAACAAAGTTTGTAAAATAGCTACGCAGATGGCAGTTGAAAGTGCATCGAAGTAACTTCAAGGAAGATAAAGCCGGAACACAAGCAAGATAGTGCTGGAACATTAAGTTTCAGATAATGCAAGACTGTATGTCCTGGACTAAAAAGAATCAAGCACAAATCATAAATTAGAAGAACAAAGACAAACTGTTAAACAAAGAAAAACTGTATTACATCAGACTTTGAGAAAAATACCAGACCTTCTGGCATAAATGTAACTGGCTTTGGGAATTTGCTGCAGAGAGCTGACATATTTGTATTGCTTGCTTGTAGAACCAAAAGGAGAATATAATAGTATAGCCTATCAACTGAAACATTTTGTCTCCGTGTATTTATTGTACTCAGTACAATACAGTAATAAGACTAGTTAATTACAATAAATAGTTAAATGAACTGTGACATGCTTGCATGCAAAGGAAAGTAACAGAAAAAAAAACAACAGAAAGACAGTACAGAATTCTTCAATGGCAAGCCACAGTTGATGGACCGAATGGTTTCTTATTGTAACAACTACAGCTTCTTTTTATTCAGTTAGTACATTCAGTGCAAACGTTTGCCTCCTTCTTCTGTACAGTATCCAGTAGCAAAACAGTGCATCTCTGCAGATTCCACAGGTCTTGTATATTCACACTGCTGAGTCTGCCAGCTGTGTCTGACCACGTTTTGGGAAAATCACCTAGGGACTTTCCATGCTTTCTCAACGGAAGATATGGCCACCTTCCACACAGAAACTGGTAATTCTTTTTTTGTTTCTCATTCTACAAGCATGGATGCTTTCAAGTAGACAGTAATGACAGTCCAGCACATGTATGGTCAGGATTTAAAGATTGGTATAAACATAACTGTAGCACATGTAGTACTTTACTAGGTAAAGTTGATGTCAATGCTTTATGTAAATGCCTTATGTTTGACTGGTATCTTAAACGCCAACATGATTGGTATGCCAGTAAACGTTTATGTCTTAAAAGTAATGGTAAACAACCAGATGCATTATGTTCTGTCACCACATGTAAAATGTTAACTTCAGAGTTACAATATCAGTCAAGTCAGTTATTTACAGACTCTTCTGTACATCTTGCTAGACAAAAGTGGCATAAAACCACTGCAGATTACACAACAGATAGCAGCGATGAGGTTCATGGTGAACTGACTAAAAGATTTAATGAACTTCTAAAAGACAGAGTAAGTTCAAAAATTTCAGACAACATATGCAAACACTTTTTCAGAAGTGCATAAGAGCTTTAAAGTCAGCAGAACAGAATACTGACAAATATAATCTGGTTAGTAAAGAGTTAAAGCAGCAGCAGTTAATTGCGCTGATAAAAAATAATTTATGACATACTATTCTACCTTTCAAAAATGGTTAAGAGTACACAGCACAAACTTTCATTCAGTTAAAGCAAGGCACTTAAATACTGATTTTAAAACCATTTGAAGTAACAAAACAGTTCTAGGGCATAGAAATCAAATGAGAGTAGTTAAACGCAGTAAAGACATGACGTCACAAGACTGGCATGCATGCATTTTTTTTTCATCTAAAGTGCAGCAAAAGGCAGGCCACAGCAAATGTCATGCATATCTCTTTTTGTTTCTTACAATATTTAGTAATTGTATGATAGCATAAAAAATAGTATAGACTCCAGTTAAAAAAGTATTCAAAAGCATTATTATGCATACTTAGGCAAATTATGAATATCAAGTTGCAAGAATATTTTAACGAATGACTGAAGGTACGAGTAAGTGCTAAAGGAGTTATGGGTTAAGCATCTGGAATGCGCAAAAAGAAAAAAGTAAGTAATGTGAGCTCAAATTTTTCCAGGCTGGAATGGTAGTTACGAAAAATGTTGCATGACATAAAATGTTACTGGTACTGAAATCTGTAAGGGCAAGGAGACAAGACCGGTCATCAGGCCAAATGGCTTACATTTTTCTAAAATAATGTTGTTAAATATTCACATACAGCATTAAATAAAAGTCTACAAAAATCCTGTTTGGTAATTGTAATAAGACCACAATTTTTGCAAGTAAATACTACACCGAGTACAGTCAGTACATGGGCTATGGTATGCAATTAAAATAAATGATGCAGGTACCTTTACAAAAAGGGAGGATACAAATAGCTACTGGTACTACAACTTTAACAGTATAGGCAACAGCAAAAGCTTTATAAAAATAATCAAATCGAAAAGCAAATGTGTAAGACCAATGTGTCACATCTAGGTAACAGCCAAAGGGCAAGCAAACATTCAATTCTCACAGCATAAAGTAAATAAACAATACTGAAATAAAATAATGTATACTTCAGGGGGTAGGGCATGCTTTCAATTTTACACTAACTGTGTAAACAGTACTGCAAACAAAGTGTTAATACCAAAAATACATTTTACTGTTTCAAGTAATGTAATTAGCAGGCTTCAGTTTAATGCTAAGTTTGGAAACCTAGACTGAGTGTACATTACAGCCATGTATGTACAAATGCAAAAACAATCTGTACAAGCCAAGCAAGTGTATTCTGTACAGTATATAGTAAATAGTTGGGTAAACTGTTCCCAAAAATTGCTTCTCAATTCATTTATATGTATAGTAACAAGTCAAAGCTTGACATTTGTGACGTGTTTTTTTTTTTTCAAAAAACAAGACTGCAATGCCTTTGCAATAAAATCCTCAAGCATTGTTAGAAAATTACTGTACAAGACATCACTGTAGAAAGTCATATTCAGATTCACGCAGTTATAATAGTAATGGCTGGCATCAGGTTTTGTTTCCCAATGTGTTTCTACTAATACAAACAGTTTTCTATTTAAAATAAAACACAGGGAATGTATACAGTGATAGGTTTAAAGATGTATAAATGCATGTGCACATCTATTTGCTAGTTAAATTTATATATACATCTGTTGCCATAATATATGTAAAAATAATATAGTCAATTAAATACATGTATGTCTGTTTGCTAGCATACATATATTAAAGGGTTACAATGGTCTTAGCTAAAAGCAAGGAATCAAATAAATAAAGCAGCATTCATTCATGCAATGTAACAAAGTCAGGTACAGCTTGAGACAAGGCTTGCTCAGTGTCTGAAACATGATTCAAGGACTATAAATAAAAATGCAGCTGCGAGACAAGGCATGCAGCATTCAACCCAGACATCTGCATTTCATTTGGATCATTCTGAACATCAGAACAGAGGGAATTACAATATTTCATAAATAAAACTTAGTTAAAAAAATGCTACATGGGTGCAACATTTGCCAGGAATTCTGTTAGGGGTAAAAGCTACCCCAAACAGCAAGACAGGAATTTCACCATTTGAAATCACGACAGGCAAAAAAATGCCCACACAACTACCATTTGATCCAGAGATTGGACTTAACAGACCTTTGTTAAAGGTAGCACAACATCAAAAATGGTTAAAAGACATCATAGAACAGTGTGATTAAGTAACAGAACAAATAGGGCCTTTGGTCTATAAGGTCAAATAAAGTAAAAAGAACAAGACCTTGCTAGTTCACAGGGATCAAAAGAGAGTCATTGTTTACAGTGATCAACAGCAAAATGCATCATTTTTAAAAGGGGGAGCAGATGCTCAATAAAGTGTATGTTTCGTTTTTTTAGAAACAAGACTGAATGCCAAACATTGTGCAAAGTTTGTTAAAAGTATTCCCAACGAGGTTGTTAGGACAAACAAGTTTTGATAAACATGAAAAACGTGATTATTATTGTAAGTATTGTACTCAGTGGACTCCTTTTGGTAAAATGCCAAACAAAGGGAATCAGGGTTGTTTATTACAACATTTCACGAATGACACTTGTTGTTTGTCTTTCGGCTTTTCCCAGTAAGGGGTCACCACAGCGGAACTCCGGTCCGCTAATGATTGGCAGTAGATTTTTATGAAATGCTGAGGTGCCACCTCGACACACAACCTTCAACAAAGGCACGCCCATTTATGCACGCATGTCTTTCGAATGCTACCCAACCACTGGGAGGACATGCAGACTCCACACAGAAAGCACTCCCAAGCCCAGCTGAGAATCGAACGGGAGAATCTCTTGCTGTGAGGTAACAATGCTACCGCCGTACCACCGTGGCATAACATTTCACGAATGACACTAAGTTGGGAAAATGCTACACAAAATAGATCACAAGACAATTTCAGTTGTAAAAAGCATACATCATGTACCTTTGGGAGAATAACACTTAACACAAATTTAACTGCATGGTTAGCTAAACAAGGTCAGGCATACATAAAGGTAGGGAAAAAAATCAAGGACTGACATAAACATTTCAGTAAACAGCTCGCTCTCTATTAAATGCTGTACATTACCCTCTGAAGATGTAACAATTCTGACAAGGGAAGACATCATAAAAAAAATGTCACAGTGTGTTAATAATAACACAAAAATAAAAATAAATTTGACGGGGGAAAACAGGTATAATTTCTGCCAATACTCTCTTTATTTGTACAAATAGCACAAAGATACATGGAAAAGGACCATGGGTTGGAATACTTACCATTCTGGGTAATAAGCCAGTACTTCATACAGATCAAGTGGTAAAAATTTATTTTATTTATTTATTTATTTATTTATTTTACATTTGTTGACCGGGCTAGTCCAACTGGATATATTTCCATTTTCAGCAGAGGCCCGGGGAGAAAAGCTCCACATTTAGACAAAAGGAGATAGATCATGAGCACAATTAACAAATACAGACTGGTAGGATATAGACAAAGAAAATGGTTACACAAAAGAATAGAACTTTACCTATGTAGATAATATCATAATACACATTATTACCTAATTCTAAAACCAAGAAAACAGAAAGTGTAAGAGCAGGGAAAGAGAAATGAAAATGTTACCAAAAGAAAGAAAAGGACTTAACTTCCTAGGGAAACTAAGTAACATCATGTTGAACATTTTAACATATTTTAACACCAAGAAGAGAGAGTGTAAGATCAAGGAAAGAGAAGCAGCAATAGAGAGAGAGCAGATATAAACAGACAAATACTTGTTGGAAAGAGATTCATAGCCATAAGGAGGAAAAATGAAGAAAGGAGTCTGTAAAGGTAGAGAAAGAAAGCTAAGGGAAGAAGCAGGAGGTACAGAAGAATAGGGAAGAGAAAAGAAGGATTAACTGAAGGAAATTACTTTAATCAGGATTAGAGAAGGGACACATCCAGTGGCTTTTAAGGTAGATTCTGAGTTTTTGTTTAAACAGAACAGTAGATGCAATGGAAGTAAGTTCGGTAGGAAGTTGATTCCAGTGTTTTCCAATGGTATTCGAGAAAAGGGAATCACCTGCTAGGTTATTGGATTTGGTTAAGGAAACTAGTAGTTTGCTTGATGAACGGAGGGAGTTCAGATTAGAGTAGGGGGTTAAGAGGTCAGAGAGTATAGGTGTGTTGTGGGGTTGGTAGAATGCTCTTTGGACAAATGTGAGTTGGGAAAGAAGCAACATGTTAGTCAGTTCAAGCCAGTTGAGTTGCTGCAGATTCAGACAGTGGTGAGTTCTGAAAGCTTTACCAGTAACAAATCTAGCTATATTATTGTACGTGGTAGATAGTTTAGAGAGATTGTTTTTCTTGAGGTTAGTATAGATTGGTGAAGCATAGAGAAGAGTGGAAATAAGATGAGAGTGGGCAAGAGTAGCTTTGGCTGGGGGGGTTAAGAAAGTTTTAATTCTATAGAGAGAGCCGAGTTTTCTGTTTACAGATTTAATGGTATTGTTGATATGACAGTCAAAGGTAAGGTTGTTGTCAATCGTGACACCTAGCAGTTTGGTAGTAGGGTCAGGTAATATAATAGTTCCATTGTTAGATAGGATAGTAAAATCTAATGTAGGGGATCTGGTAGTGGGCTTAAAGAGTAAGAGTTTGTTTTTTTTAGCATTTAGGAGTAGGCATCGTTTTAAGAACCAAGTTTCAACTTTGAAGAAAACAGCTTGAGTATTAATTTGAAGTTCAGAGATGGATTTAGCAGAGCAAATTAATGTGGAGTCATCAGCATATTGTATACAAGTAGCCTGGAGAATAGCTATTTGTAAGTCATTTATAAAGAGGGAGAAAAGAAGTGGTCCAAGAATAGAGCCTTGGGGGACCCCAAGTGAGATTGGGAGAAGGGATGAGAGTTTGTTATCCCAGAGAACGGCTTGTTTCCTGTTTGTAAGATAGGAACTAAACCAGTGGACAGCCTTAGATTCTAAGGAGAGAGATTCAAGAATTTTCAAGAGAATAGAGTGGTTAACCATATCAAAGGCTTTAGACAGGTCAATAAAGAGAGCTGAAGATAGGATCTTATTATTACGATTCTTGTTAATAAGGTCTGTAAAGGAGAGGAGAGCGGTGGTTGTGCTATGAAAAGGCCTAAAGCCATGTTGACAGTTAGTAAGAATGTTATTCTTTATTAAGTGGTCCATTAACTGATGGTGAACACATTTTTCCATGAGTTTTGCTAGTGGGGACAAGAGAGCTATGGGCCTATAATTAAAGTATTCATAGGAGTTACCTCCTTTATGTAAGGGTATGATGTGAGAGATTTTCCAGATGTCAGGTATGGTTTCTTCATTTACAGTTCTATTAATGAGAATGGATATGGGATAGGCAATTTCAGAGGCTGCTTTTTGAAGGAATTCAGATGGGAGTGTTTCAGCCGAGGGGGTGCATGGTTTGAGTTTGTGGATACATTTTTGTATAAAGGCAGTGGAAATGAGTTGTAGCCTAAAGACTGGTAGTTTGGAGGATGCAAGGTCGGGGATGCTAGTGTCACTAGAGAGGTGAGAGGCCAAGGAATTAATAGTATCAATAAAGAAAGAGTTGAAAGTGTTGGCAGTATCAAGGGTAGAATTCTTTTCAGATCCGGTAGGGGATGGAGTGGTAGTCTGTCCAGGGTGTAGAAGCCTATTTAGGGTTGACCAGAATTTTTGAGGGTTATTGTGATTAGCTTGCTGGAGATTACTATAATAACTCCTTTTATCAGAGAAGATAGCTTTGTTGGTACTGTTTCTTAGGTGCCTAAAGGTGCCATCCACTTGTACCATAATAGGACAACAATACCAAAAAACAATATTGCACATCAGTATTACATCCCCAAGTTGTAAAGCCAAATGCAGTTTTAAAAGAGCTTGGTATGAAAACTAGTAGGACAAAATATCTCACAGATTGTACATTTACAAGCACAATGAAATCTTACTATTTAGTAAGTCATCACAAGTATCTTTAATAGACAGATTACAATTTAGTACTAATGTATCTAAATTTGTAAATTAAACAAAATGTTGTGTAAATGGACAATATTTCCATCAAATTTCAAAATGTTTGTTAAGGTGGCACCACAGATTGTGTGGTTTCAAATAACCCAGTGTTAAAAGTAAAAGACAAAAACAGAAGCTGACACTGCCCATAACTGGTGAACATACTTACAGGATGGTCATCATCTGGAACCAAATTGCTAAACGGGTTAATACATCCTGTGTTGATAGTTTTAGGGGTCATAATAATAATAATGACAGCTTAAAGTTGTTTTATATGCTGCAGGTTATGGAGAGTTGCAATAACTCAACAAGTTATGTTTGCAAATATGAGCAAAATCATAAATGCTGTAAATAGCAATGCTAAAGAAACAAATGCAGTCTTTTCTTTAACTAAAGTTTAGTCCGTTCCTCAAACAAATAAAAAAATGAGGAACTGGAATAGTTTAGTATACACTGTCTTTTCAAACTGTTGCTTTAGTAACAGAAAGAAACCAACAGGAAGGCAGTACAGAATTCTTCATGTGATACTGTGAACCCTGGCTTTAAGAGATCATTGCTGTTTCTATATTTCACTCCTTTTTTTTTTTTTTTATAAAGAACTGTAATCATTGTTCAACCTATCCCCTTTGCCAGTTATAGCTGCACCATGCATGCAAGGCAGGGCAATGTTTAACTAGCAGCCCGGGAAATCATTTGTGGTTGGTTGTGACACCAGAACAAACAGCAATGAGTACCTTGCTGAGAGGAAAACGTGAGGGCAAAGCAAAAGCTACCAAAACTGCCGATCATCCTGAAAACTACCAAGGGATGAAGACATAAATGGAAAGTGCCCCTGTCAAGAATGCGACTTGGACCGTCTTATGCATGTATCAAGCTCCCTTCCTAAACCCTGCCATCCTGAGCACTACCAAGGAATTTAATTTTTAACTTTCTTTATTGATGTATAATATATATATATATATATATATATATATATATATATATATATATATATATATATTTTTTTTTTTTTTAACATATGCAAAGGGAGCTCAGGGAGCTCCTTTCTGAGACCCTACAGCACTACCCCTCCACCCCCTACATCACATTGCACTTCCCAAACCATACCCATTTAACTCCGCAAAAGCCAGAGGGAAGAAAAAAAAAACCTCTTCACACCCACAGTTATTAAGTCAAGGCCTACCTGATCAATGCCCTACCTACTGCAGGTCATCATGGACGTGAGCTTGCACTCTAGAAAGTTCACATTGAAAGTGTGACCTCTACCTCAGTTACACTTAACAAAGCCCTCTAAGCCCCTCCATTCTCATACCTCATTTCCTTCTAAACATCCCTCCATCCCATATTAACCCTATCCTACCCTTCTTCTCAATTCCTGCAACTCTATGTATCTAGCCCCACTTGCAGATGTCTCAAGACAAAATGGTCTATTCCAAACCCCGTATATTCCACTGCTCAGTTAACAGCATTAAATGTCTTGTAGTACTTAGATAACTGTGATTTTACTCCATATTCATAAAAATGACAACTTTATTAAGCACATTTCTGGCATAGCAACAGTGCTTAACCTACATTTTATTAAGCATCTCATGGTACTGTTAAGCTCTAGTCCCTTGCTAGAGCACTAACAGCAGACAATGCACAACAGTGTCCAAAGCAATTTTGCAGTATTGTAACCAGGAAAACACATCATGTTGTCACATAAAGAACACAAATACAGAAACAAAAGTGTGGCAGAGTGAATTATCTAACAGCTTTCAAAGCCGTTGACACTTACATTCTGCCACTGGCTGTAATGCATTTTGCACGTCTACACTTTTTTCTGCATGTAGAAGTATATTGGAGGAACTACAGCTCTAAGTCATATACACATAAATATGATCAGTCCTCTCTCTTCAGAAAGCATTTATTCTAAGTACTCATCATGGATGTGAATATTCCGTTCTTGATATGCACTTCACTCTGTTCTTGTTGTGAATGTCTTGACATCCATATGTTCAATGTGTAACAACTTCATTATGATCAGAATCCAGATCACAATTCTTTTACATGCAGAAGCCTTAACTTGGGAGGTTTACACATTGGGTTAAGTCTTTCCAATTTCCATAGTGCTCTAACATTGAGTTCTTCTGCACATAGGTGCCTCTGTCATGACAGTGGTCTCTCTGGTAAAGCTGCATGCTTGCGTCAACCAGGGGGATTGGATAATACTAATTAGCCATGTGCATTCCTGGAAATGTATGTGGCTTTCAATTTGCTCAGGTAAAATTGTTTTCTAGAAGGAAAAAGTGATGGTGGTGACATCACAGTCAGCCAATCATTCCTATGCAAGTACTTGTGGTACAGGTAATTTGAGAGAAGATATGGGAGTGGAAGTTTTGTTAGTGTGTGTATCTGTGTAAATATATGTGTGTGTGCATGTCTTTAGAGGCATGACTGTAAGAATGAATGTGTACATGAACGTGTGTGTGTGTGTGTGTGTGTGTGTGTGTGTGTGTGTGTGTGTGTGTGTGTAATATGGGAGTCTGGGAGGACATGGGTGCCAAATGTGTGCATGTGTTTATGTAGTGCATACCTTTGCAAACTCAATGCATGGGACTTTAAGGAGATTACGAGTGTGGTCAGCTCTGATAGCACTAGTATTTGATCTGTCAAATTGCTGCCATACGTTTTCAATTATATTTTCTCATCATTGCATGACCTGCACTGTACAGTTAGCATGAGTAGTGAGGATTTTATTGTATCACAGGGTTTATTTTTAAGACTATCTGTGATATTATCCAGAAAACAAATTCTCTAGAAATAAAATTACATATACTTGTTAATGGCTTTAAAGTAAGGGAATGCTTCTTAGTTATATTTTAAAGCAAACAAGTTGTTCACATGGAGGAGTCAGTAATGAAATTATTGTCCATTTTTAATGTTGATTAGTGAGAAAATTGCAAGGCATCGTGTGTTTGACAGCTGTACTAGTGACATATATTTCTATATAACTAATATGATTATTTGCTGTGTGAAATGCAGATATTGATGAGTGCCAGCGGGATAAGGATATCTGTGGTGATCACTCCATCTGTAACAATGCAATAGGAAGCTATAGCTGTACCTGCCCACCGGGATTCACAACTAGGACCATCTCTCATCTGTTCACTAACGGAAGCAATTTTGGTTGTGATGGTAAGCAAGTTTGTGTTTAATAGCAGTGATTTTAGTTAGAAATGTTATATGCATCATGCAGATATAGTTTTCTAGTAATATGTCTGTTTTTCATAATTGACATGTAGGACGTTTGGGGGACTAATGTGAAGAGGCAAACTACTGCTAGATTAATTCAATGTGTTGGAAAGTTACAGCATTACATGTTTCTGCTAAATACTAACCCAGATTATTTGTTTTATTATTTGCAGATATTAGTAAGAGTCAGATGGATGTCACATTTATAAATATAAGCTGCATTCTGTGATTCAGTCAGATAAGAACAAAATCAAATAGAGAATCACATATCAAATTAAGTACTTACCCATGAATGCTGCAGTTTCATCATAATGGTGAATACGACATGATTTTGGAAAAATATTGTACAGTGTTTATCCTCATCACTTATTAGTACAATTTACATTTTATAGAGTAATTCTGTTTTAAAAAATAGTGTATGGTTAACATGAGACATGAATGCATTACTTAATTTCATTTTTGCAAGATTTGTTTATTCTTTTTTTTTATTTAGTTTTCACATAGTAAAGTTTTGTTTGGATGGTCACCAATCCCCCTTCCATGAGTCTCTGCCCATATGTTCACTATTTGTGATATGCAGCCACTTACTCAGGTGAGTGCTGGCCTAAGGAAGCCATAATATAAGCAAGTATAAAGGCTGTTTGTGCAGTGTCTCTTCATGGACCATTAGCCTTTCTGCAGCCAAACCCTTTCCCAGACAATCTGAACTAATAGCCTAAATAACTCAGAAACAAGGAAATGCCTCTGCACATACACTTATGAAGGCTAAAATTACTGAGCTAAGCAACATGAAATTCATGTTTCCAGTCCTGGCTGATTTTAATCTTGTAGAAGCCTATACTGGCATGGTGATTATAAGTCAACTGGACCTTATGGATGGGTGTGCCAGCAGTAACCATTGACAACCCTCCACCCCCAGGATGTTTATCAGATTCAATACACCTGCATCAGAGTTATGGCTTTATCCTTCTATGTCAGAGGGTCAAGATAATCCCTGGAATTCAATAAACTCTGTGTAGGCTTTGCACAGAGCCCACATAGATCTTACATCTTTGCAAAGTAAGCAGCAGTGCTAATTACATATTCATGCCATGCAACACGTTGAAATGTAAACAAGCATGGTTTTTGTGGCTGGTGACAGTGTTTTGGCCAGGAAACCTTGTAAAGCAACATGGACAGTGAACACATTACAATAGAGGAAACTAGCTTAGCAGGATTGCATGGAATGCCACAATGATTACGAGGGTCTATCATATATTGATGTACATGTTCCAAACACAATACAGGACATTGTATACAGGGCAGAATAATGTAGAATCCCAGTCCGTGCATTTTATGTAAGTTTTGTAAATTATCTTTAAGGGTACATGGATTGCCATTTAAAGTAAAGACTCAGGGGAAGTGTATGTATTGAATAGGGACATACAAATGGATTGCAGGAATGAACAAAGAGGAAGAGGACAGGTGAAATATTGTAATGTACTGTAGATGAGGGCATATAAATGGAAGACATTTGTAGCAGGAACACTGACCACATGTTGACACCAGCAGACAGTAATATTTATTCCACAGGAAAAAAGCTATATAAAAAGTCAGGCAAGATTCACAACATGCTCTCCAGGAGAGAAGAGGACATATTCCCAATAGCAGCTAAGCTAGTTCTTCTCTATGAAAAAATTCACAGAAGTGGCCATTCATGGTTTACAACTTTCACTGTTTAAGCATCAAGCTTTAGGTATTTGATTACCTAAAGCAGTGGTGCACAACCTTCTTGAGGGGGGGTGGGGGCAACTACATGAATTCCTAATGCATCTGTGGGCCACATCAGAACATAGTAAGTCAATATGAGTTAACAATAGGTACAGGTGACTGGCATCTTACTTAAGAAAGCAGTCATGAAATTGCCTGTTTTCTACATCAACTTTACATTTAACTTTATTCTGGCTTGCAGCCATGACATATTACAAACTCTTGCAGAAAGTTACTTTGTTTACAGCATGCAAGTTATAAATAAGAAAGAATAATTACTTCTGCAGTTAAAAATTAGAGGAGTGTGCAACTGCAGTCAATTAAGTAGGTAAGCATGTGCTAGAAAGTTTGTGTGACTGGAGTAAGGCATAGCATTTATTTACTTTTTTTAAAAATTTTGGTGATTCTCTTGTTCCCGGATGGTGTTGCATCGTGGGCCAGATTTGGCCCCGGGGCCAGACGTTATGTACCACTGACCTAAAGCTTTGACTATATGATATAGATCCATAATAACTATCAATATCCGTAAAACTAACTAGATCCACTGGATGCTACTGTTCATGCCTAATTAGAGCACTAAGATAATGTAAATACGTCAAATCACTTAAATGTAATGAGATTCATTGAAAAGACAAGCCCCAGGATTCATGAAGCTTGCGCCAGGTGCACGCATAGCGTAGGCATTATAATGCCAAATATGGCCGCAGAGCGATTCAGGTACGATCCAATTCCACGTGCACTACCGGCGTACGCCAGATCTGCGCAGCCCCCGGCGTAGGTATGCAAATCACCCCATGTGCAGTGTTGCATCATGCAAATGAAGGCATATAGCGATTCATGAAGTGGTGCAGGCATAGCGTAAGCTCATGGAAATGTAAACCAAAAAACACGGTTTACATTTTCCCAAACAGAACATCGGAGCTATGGAAGAGGGCCAGACACAGGTATCACAATGTGAACATATGCCAATGGCGAAATACACAGCCAATGGCATAAGAAAAGATGCACAACACGTAAATAACAACATTTAATGTCATGTCCACAGTAACGCACAGCAGAACCGCAGGGCATGTGTGTGGAAGCTGTAACATAAAGAAATAATATAAAAATGTCATAAAATCGCAACGTAATAAAAATCAGGTTTACAGCATAACACACAATGGTAGGCATGGAACACCACAACCAAGGTGCAAGGGTTGCTAAGGGCTTGCGATAGTGTTCGGCGCAGTAACTATGAATTAGTAGTCAATGCCATGCAAATGAGGCAGATAATACTGAATCGCAAATGTCCCACCGGAGGAAGGTTGTACCACACGGCGCAGTGGTATAACACCGAGGAGTGGCTCAGAGGAGATACATGACATCAGCAGAGGGGTGTGCCACTGTAGCAATAAGCACATTGGAGCATTGCAAATCTGGCCTGTCCATTGCTAAGCAAAGCTGCAGGATAGGGGTGGGGAGGAATCGTTTAGCTGAGAGCAAACATTGTGGCCAAAAGCGCATGTGTACAAGGATGAAAACGTGCCCGAAACCCAGTAATCAGACGCACGTGCCACAAATAATAACAGAAACAGGAAGGTCAGGGGAAGAAAAGGAAATATGGAAGTAGGGTTATTGGAGTACTAATGAGCAATCAACACCAATCAACCCACGAAGGCCAATCGACGGCAGCTGACAAGTCCACTTGCAGAAATCTGCAAAACAGGATAGGTGAGGCATGTGAATGCAAAGAAAGGAGGGGAGGTATTGGATTGCAAAGATAGGAGACCTGACACAGCAGAGCAAAGCAAAGTGACAGCAGACCGGCAGTAGCACACATAACGTAAGAAACGCCAGGTCCAGGAAAGTACAAATGAAAGTAGGCTGCAGGATGCACGCCAGAAAATGGTAGGTGCAACGCGCAGAAATGTAAAGGGAAGGTCAAGAGGTAATCCACGGCAGGCAAATGTAATTCAACACCAAAGGCACCACAATAGTAGTTCCGGCAGTAAAACACATAACATAACCTGTAGCTACGAACATACATACATACCCTATGACATCATCAGTGTTCACAGCACAATAGTATAAAGTGTGTAAGCACCCAACACACACCTGTGTATTCCCAAACACCGCACCATAGGTGTAAACACACGGGGAACTTTTAAAATATACATGTTGGGAGCTGCCATAGCTGTGATTCATCAGCATGTGTTAGAGACTGACGGTGTTGTGGAGGATGATGCCAACAACCACTGCAGGCCTCGGAGGAGAAGGAGAGTGTTCATACCAAGGGTAACCTACCAGGGGCTACATGACCTGGAGATAGTAGAGCATTACAGGGTGGACAGGGACATCTTACAGCAAATAGTGGAGCTGTGCCAGCCACGCCTGAGAACCAGAAACAACAGAGGGGAACCCATACCAGTGGACATGAAGGTATGTGTAAGCCTGCGAATACTGGCCACAGGTACCTTTCAAAGGCCAACTGGAGATATAATGGGTATCTCACAGGCATCAGCATCCAGGGTACTACACCAGTTCCTGGATGCCATGTTACCACATGCCAATGAGCAGATATACTTCCCCAGAACTCAGGAGGAGTTGGCCAGCAATATGCGTCACTTCCACCGTGTGGCACAATACCCGGAGGTACTGGGTGCAGTAGACTGCACGCACATACAAATCAAATCACCACCCGGTGAGCAGGGTATGCGCTACATAAACCGCAAGGGATTCCACTCCATCAACTGCCAGGTCGTCTGCAATGCCCAGGGCATTATCATGGATGTGTGTGCTGGCAGCCCTGGAAGCTAC
Source organism: Protopterus annectens (assembly GCF_019279795.1). Taxonomy (NCBI): domain Eukaryota; kingdom Metazoa; phylum Chordata; order Ceratodontiformes; family Protopteridae; genus Protopterus; species Protopterus annectens. The sequence continues at coordinate 1,734,266,741 of NC_056743.1, forward strand.
CATGACTCCCATATCTGGCATGCCTCACAGCTGTATCAGGTATTTGTCAGGGGGGACATCCCACATGGCCATCTCATGGGGGATGCTGGCTATGCACTGGAGCCATGGATGATGACTCCCATCAGAAATGCATACACACCCATGCAAAAATGCCATAATGAGGCACACGCACAAACCAGAATCATCATAGAGCGTGTGTTCAGGATGCTGAAATCACGGTTCTGGTGCTTGGATACATCTGGTGGAGCCTTGCAGTACTCTCCAGGCACGTGTGCCCACATCGTCATAGTATGTGCCATGCTACATAATATGATCCTGCGGAAGCAGCTGCAGCAGGGACAAAATGGTGAAGGCCCTCATAGCCCACCGGAATTGCCAAGGCCAGTACAGGCACAGAGGGATTCAGACCATGAACACACTGTGCCAGCCCCAGTAGGCAGACAGAGGCGTGCCCAATATGCCTACGCCTTGGCAAAGAGGGAACGTATAGCACATACTCTGACCATGTAGGCCCCTACAGACTGACACCTCTTCACCGGCACACACAGTAAAATGGATGGCATACAAACATGACCACCTGTAAATTGTAATGTATAGGTGGCTCAATGTGTGACTCCTACATAGGCAGCCCTCAAACATTGTAAACACAACAGCCAGTGGAACACGGAATGCCAACACCTGACAGTACATGAGTCTTACAGCATATAGTGGTGCTGTGTGCCTGTCACGTTCCCCGCCAGATATAGATATAGGTATATATGTATATATATATATATATATATATATATATATATATATATATATATATATATATATGTATATATATATATATATATATATATATATATATATATATATATATATATATATATATATATCTATAGAGATATATATATATATATATCTCTATATATATATATATATATATATATATATATATATATATATATATATATATATCTATATCTATATCTATCTATATATATATAGATGGGTCTACCTGACAACGTCGACAGCTTAGAACGCCAACACTGAAAACACAGACGCCAGAAGATCGACAACTGAGAAGACCGATGGATGAAAACACCGACGCTGAGAACACTGACATGGGAAAAGGCTGTGTAAGTATGCAGTAGTGATGGATGTTAGGGTGCGAGTAAGGTAAGTGTGCGATATTGACGGTCTGTAGGGATAGGGGCGGGTTAAGTGAGTTAGGGTTAGGGCGCGGGTTAGGTAAGTGTGCGGTAGTGATAGTCTTTGGGTTAGGGGCGGGTTAAGTGAGTTAGGGTTAGGGCATGGGTTAGGTAAGTGTGTGGTAGTGATAGTCTTTGGGTTAGGGGCGGGTTAAGTGAGTTAGGTTAGGGCTGGTTAGGTGAGTGTGCGATAGTGACGGACCTTAGGGTTAGGGTTTGGGTTAAGGTTGTAGATAGTTGTGTATGTGAGGTTTAGTGTGGGTGTGTAAGGATTTTGGTGTGCTTGTGTTGTGTGTGTGCTTTTTGGACAGGGGATTTGTTTTGTTTGTTGATTGTCATTATTATGGTCTGTTGGGCATGTGAGGTTTCGTGTTTGTGAACTGTCGGTTATGTGGTGTCGGTGATTTCGTTGTCGGGCATGTGATGTTTCGTGTTTGTGAACTGTCTGTTATGTGGTGTCGGTGATTTGGTTGTCGGTGCTGTGATGTGATGTGTCGATGTTGTCAGGTAGACCCATATAGATATATATATATATATATATATATATATATATATATATATATATATATATATATATATATATATATATATATATATATATATATATATATATATAGATATATATATATATATATATATATATATATATATATATGTACACATATGCATATATATAATACAGATAGAAAGGGCAATAGAGGGATATATGGTGATATAGATGGATTCAGCGATATCTGCAAATATGATAGATAGTTCAACGACATTCATAACATCTTGGAGGTACAAACAAATAGGATACCGCCAACCATGGAATGTGTAACATACCGACATGCGTAACCACGAGGCTGAAAGACCGATAGAACACAGTACCAGAACAGTACATCCGTGAGTAATTGTATGATGATATAAAGGGACGGTTAGTCACCGCTGACGGTGTCGCGGTCCACATAGGTACTGTGTTCAACTGTGTCTGTGAGTGCTGTAGTCTGTGTAAGTGTGCATTGAGGGTGCCGTGTGCATTTCTGTGTGACTGTAATGTGTGTGTGAGTCCACAACGTGTGTATGTTGGTGCCAAGTCAGAGGCAGATCAGTATAGTAGGTGTGGGTATAGCTAGCCGTAGGCATACGGTTACTACCTGTACCACAGTAGGAGGGACATCCCCACCCTGGGCAGGTGTGTCCTGACATAAAACAGTACAAAGGGCAAATGTCCGAGATGGTAGGACATAAATATGTCCCATATATAATGTAACAGTCGTATTTAATAGTTATGCCTGTATGTAAGAAACCTAAATGTTACATGCAATATGATAAGTATCCAAAGTCACACAACAATAGGTATGTAGTGAGGATAAAAGTATGTGCTACCTGTGTACTGACCATGGCTACGTGTTGGCCTGTAAACACCGCTTTGTGTCCTGCAAGTGTCCAACAATGACCATATGATAAGGTGGCAACCCATGGCAAACAGGCTCTTTTAACAACACAACCACAATGACTGCAAATATCTGGGACAGAAATACAAGGGATAGCTGTCACCTACACATATCCCCTGATATATCACTGCAATTACGGAGGTATACAAGTAGCAAGCTCACCTGCAGATGATATAGAAACAAATTAACAATGGCCCAACGTACAATCATGTAACATAAGTCTACTAACTGTTAGCTCTCTAATTAGGGATGGAGCCCACACACATATATACGGATTATGTAGAAATGCAAGGCCCACAAACCGTATATGTTACGTACAACCACCGACATCCCCCACACTAGAAACTAAAGCAATATAAACTGTAATAGCAGCACAAACATCCAGTCAGTCAATTACATCTGCAGAACCCTCAACATACCATGTGAGAGACACAATTAAAGGCAACATGCAAAATTGCAGGCATTGTATAATGGAACAAACAGCCATGTTATAGGTTTTGATTGCAATGCTCCGTTATCAGACGTCGGGATGACAGGTACACCCACATGTTGAACCAAATACTCTACCTGTCACACACAATCCACGGGGGACATGAATCCAAACTATACTTGTCTCCATGCATAGCAGTTGCAGTTACTCATAACAAAACACAATACAGACTGTCTCCCCAAAGGTAGGGCAAATAGGCAATGCCCAAGTGGAGAATCCAATTATACCCCACTGTCGCCACGTAATTGGCGAATGGAGTAGCTGCACAGCTGATATGCAAGTAATTAGTCACTCAGGAACACCAATTGGTGGGAAGAATCCACATGTTTCAGGTATCGACGTATATAAGGATGACTTGCCAGACATTCAAACCGTATGCTCATACCGAATAACAGTTGAAACACTGTGAGAGAGATAGAAACAAAACGCCGTAACGACAACAAGGGATGTAGAATGCCCGATATGTAAGTTTATGTATAGCATGATCTGTATTAATTAGTTTTACTGTATGTATAGCCTGGTTTGCATTAATTAAACGTGTCCGCAATGCATAAAGTGGAGAAAGGTATTTATGTAGTGATGTCTTGCCGAGCATACTAACGCTTGTAGAATCTGTGCGTCCAGCAGTGGGACACAAGGTACACAGCACAGACACCACAAGGGATGCTACATGAGTTCATTAAACAGAACAATGCCATACAACCCGCCGTCAGTGGTAGGGTATGTCCAACAAGGACGTGCCATAGCAGGGGATAGTATATGTTGATATACTGTCACAGCACACATGTGTATGGGCATATAACATTAATGACATATGTAAGGTGGTCCCGCTGAGCAAGTATGCTTTGCATTATGGGATACTATGTGAAATATGTGTAATGTATAGTATTATAGGTAGATATGACATATATCCTACACAGCATAACAGGCATATCATGCATACCACAGGTATCGTGTATTGGTATGTACAATAACAGGATACATATGGCCTGTAGGTATGGGACATAGTAATAGCATGATAGCTAATCTAAATGGAAGGGCTACCAAGTAACCATGCACAAAGGACATGTAATAGCTGCACAGGTGCATAGTGCGGTACAATGCAGTCTGTCAAGTCCATGTGTAAGCACAACTACAGTGTTCACACTAGTGGCACCTCTCCAGGGTAGTGTCCTATGAAGAGCAGAGCCAGGTGTCACCTGCACCACTGCACAGTACAGCCACTGCAGTGATCCCAGGCCTACATGTGTCTCCCAACCACCAAGGGAGGTATCACATGAACAGTGCTACTGAGTGTCCCTGCGTGATGTACATAGGACTTATGTTCCACAGCATGGTGAGTGTCCGGTTTGGGAATGTAACCCAGAAGCACATCCCACTCATTGTGGCATGTGTGCACATATCCATGAGCATGTTGCTCACAGTGGCCTCTGCTTATGTTACATATGAGGAGTATATCCATCAATAATGTTGTGGACATGGGCCCTGTCTGATCAGCAGAGGTCACCCCTGAGTATGTAGTATGCAAATGTGTACAGATGTGGTGTCCATAGTGCAGCCGCATATTTAAACTAATGGAGCTCAGTAAAAGTCATGGCGTGTTAATGTTGTGGCATGTAAAGCTGTAGCTGTTGTGTAAGGTACACCCTAAATTGGGTGGTGCACCCTTGAATGTGTGTAGATGTCTTGAGTTCAGAGGTACAATGGGTGTCTATGTACCAGTTAACACCCAGTACAGATAGGTGTGGCCACGTAGGAGGATTTTCATGCCACAGTGGCAATACGGTAACCACAGGAGTGGGTGCGACATATGTGTGTACTGCAAACATGTACAATGTGATATGTATGTAGGGGACTACCATCCATGTGATAGTCAGTGGGTGAATGGTGTAATGCAAATGTGATGTGCATGCACCTTGTGTCATGCAGCTTGATGCCATGATAGTCATATTATGTCTCTATCACAGCAACACCCGTATGGTTGGAGTCAGTATCAGCTGGTGGAGCAATCATGGCGCTTGGTATGTAGGGGTTCTAAAGCTAGGCAGGGAAAGTCCCATGTGCCAGCCTGTTCCACAGGGAAGCATATACTTAACATGAGGGGCCCTATGACTGAGAACCGTGGAATGCCAAAGTACCCGACATGTAGTAGGTACTATGGTATGCTGGCCTCACTGTGTGTCCTGTCCATGAGCCACATAGCATAACATCCTGAGACACAGGGTACGATGTGCAGGTGGATGTGTATGTTGTCAATATCAGAATGGGGAATGGTGCTGAAAGGCAATGAGAGGACAATGTAGGATGTGTGGACTCCCGTACCATCAGCAACTGCCCTGGTAACTGTATGAAAGGAGTCCACCATGTGTAGGGGCCATGCTCTGGCCTTAACAAGCCCAACCCGGGTGGCAGCCGAGGACAGGAGACCAACAATGTCTCTGAGAATGACGTCCTTGATGATGTGCCCCATAGCCACGCAGAACAGTCCAGTCAGGTGTGTAGGACTATAGTCCCACTCCTGCAATGCGCTGCCACCTGTGTGTAGTGTGATAAATGCTGCTGTGTGCCATTCAGGGTCCACAATGTCTGAAACAAGGCTATTACTGAATATGGTGGCCTAGTGGGGAGACATGTAATTCAGAGGTTGGTAGACATCACAGCCTGGGACATTGGAAGGTGACATGGGTCCAGTGTCCCAGGACACATAGAGTGTAGGTCAGTACTGTGTAGGTGTGACCACAGGGACACCACAATGTTCATGTATGGATTGCGCACTGTAGTGAGTGAGAGGGTGTACTGTCACCATTGAATCCATCCTCCAGCATGTTGCCAACAATACTTGGGTCTGCAATGTTCATGAGTGACTGTTGTATGTGACAGCAGATGTGGGTGTTGCCATCGAATACTGACATACCACCATAATGCCTGGTGGTACACCCCGGAATGTGTGGCAGTCATGTTTACGTAGCTAGTCTTGGAGTATGTGATGAGGGACCCTGTGGCCCCACCACGGCTGACCAGTGAGCCACCCCACACATGGGAATGTACACCACTGTGCAACAGCATACACCTGTTGTTGTACATCATATGTCCATGGAACATGACCACCAGAGTGGCATCTGTTATCTGGTGTGTACCATCATGGCTCTGTGTGGAATAGCATGATCCATGCAGTTGTGTACATGCTAATTAAGTGCACCGGGGTATGTGTCAGCATTTGTATGTGCATTGTCCTTCTGCACGGGTGTCATGATGTTAACAACCGCTGTCAGCAGATGTCTGTAGTAGGTGTTGTAGTACACATGTACTGTGTATGCTGTAATGGGTGTGTTGCCGGGATGTGGCTAACAAGGTAGACTAGCATATGTTCAGAATCCACCAATGAGGGGATAAACCCAGGTGTGTAACACCAGTCACATGGTGGTAGTGTTCATGCCAAGGGTAATGTAGGTCTTGGAGGTGGTGTGTATGTGTTGATCCAGCAGAGTGGAGGGTATGACTCATGGATGTATCGGTACATGAGTGGCTATCCCAGTGAAGTGTGGGGTAGTGTAAGTCACACATCAGTAGTAGCTGAGGCCCACTGTCCACTATACCACCATAGAAGGTATGTTACCCGTGGGGTATGATGTTGACTCTGTCGCTTGTTACAATGTGCATAGCGGTCCCGAACACAGTTAGTTGCATGTGGAGCACCTCTGATGCATTGTGCTAAGCAACTTGCCAGGATGTGTGCAAAACATAGTGGGATATGGGAACCCCTCAGCTGTGGGTGTGCCGGTCCAGGTATGTGCCTGAAAGGTATGGTCCGTCTATAACCTGTCATTGCAGGTGTGCTCTGCAGAGCCTACAGGCAGGTCCCAGTCACTGCAGACATGTTGGAGTGGTGCATTATAAGGTGTGCCTTGCCTGCGTGCGTCACAGGGGAAGATGCAAGCAATGTGTCACATGACCCCATGTCGCGCATGCCAGTTACCGCCTGCCGGTGACAGTTATTGGAAACTGTGCAGGACAGGCAGTATAGAAGCAGCAAGAGCCTTGCATGTGAGCTGTACTCCCAGGGCCGACAGGTGCAAGTCATCTGTGCCACAGCATTGTGTTTGACCAGGACAGTCACAGCGGACAGATTCTACATGCCTGTGGAATGACAATAGGAGCATAGGCAACTGTTGAAGTGACACAGTCGGTCATTGTACAGTGGTATCATGTCCGGACGAATGCAAAATGCTCCCCAGGGCTAGGCCCACACCCTCAGGGCTATAAGACTGGTGAGCTATTGCATGTCCCTGCACAAGTAGTCTGTGAAGTGCCATCAAAGGGCAGTCACACTAACATGGCGAATGACAGACATATCATACCTGGTGAGGTGTGGCATGGGTGCATAGGTTATGTTGCAGAAGCAGTTACCCGACAGCAAGATGTAAGCGACTAACACCTTGTGTAGCCTGCTGTGGGAACTGCAGTGTGACACCCTACAGAGTCAGCTATGACTGGTGTGTTGTGAGCTATAAGCTGGCGATGTTGTCTTCCATGATGGGGGCTACCTCTGGTGCCTATAGTAAGTATGGAGACGTATTGCACAGGTTGTCCTCGTAGGTGTGGCCAGCGGTGTAGATTATGTGAGACTATGTGATGGGTGGGGTGTGTTGCGAATGTTACACATCCCCAAATGACTGTCAGGTGCAGTCAGGGTTGGCGATAGCATTACCCCCAGCCATAGCTGTCAGCCTTCTGTCCCCAAAATGAGGAACATTAGCCCTCATACCGTGTGACAAATGGGTGAAACGTGGAACACTTACAACTGGCTTACTAACAGCGTCAACTAGGAAGGGCATATGATGGCTAAAATAGGCTGGTCTTACGTATAAAACAGATATTCCAATGAATTAATATGATTCTCATCTATCTAGCCATGGCTAGCAGGTAAACTATGTACAACAATGAATGTGTGACAGACCCTTCCAATATGGAACCTTGAGGAACATGCATCTTTTAGAACCCCAAATGAGGTACGTTCCCCGTAATGAGGTACACCTGAGAGCTATGGGCCCAGCACGGCTGCAGTCGTGCATCCCCCACAGGCTGTAGTGCCGTATGTTGGGAAGTGAGCATTGAATGTGTACATGAGACAATAGCTCTATTGCCACATGTACGACATATCCCTCATATAGACAGGCAGTAGCACTGGTATGTGACAGTTGGACATGCCTGCATATACAACCATGTCCCACAGGATATGTGCGTTACGTGTGTACAACAGCTGTCATACCTTAAGCAAGCTGGGAAGTGTAGGACAGCCAGTGTACCTGTGGGAAATGGTGTGGAATGGGCGCTATAGTAATCAGTAGCTCATGACATGCTCACATGTTCTGAACAAGTGCCTAGCATGACCATACAATACAGATAGGGTGTTGGATAATATCAACCCACAAGTGGTGATGACAGTCATTTAGGGTGGCACTGCACTATAACCCTGCTGAGTATGGTGTGCATGTCCATGAACCATTAGCACTGTAGATGTTAGCAGTACAGATGTACAAGATAGCATGGATATTTGATTACAAATACCTTTGCATGTCACAGGAGTGTTCAACCATTGGCCTGTTGACAGACTCACAACTACAAAAGGTGCAAGAGTGACATGTGCACAGCACATCTGTGCCAGATACAGTAGAACAGGGTTAATGTGTTGTACCCCACCCTCATTGTAGTCCATACCACACAGACAAATGTTAGGCATCTGTGTATGTAAGGCTGTGAATGGCCATGACCTATCAGTTTAGCTGTGTCAGTGTTGTGAACAACATACAGAATGGGCTGTGTGTGTGAGGTGTGTGACATATGTGCACAGTCTGATGGATGATACCAGCAGTGTCACCACTAGGTGAACATCCCTGTACCCATAAACTGCTACCTAGGCTGTGGTCAACATTATGGACACTGTGTAAGGGATGGTGCTGTGCAGTGCACCCCCCGACATGGTGACGTCTCCAGGCCCCTTAGGTAGTCATCTGAGGTACCCATGTCATGTCAGGGTGCCATCCATGAGCACGGAAATCACTTGCCAGGCATATACAGCACTATAGTGACCAATATTGGATCACATACCACCTGTAAGGGGTAATGCCTGAGCCTTCACAATCCACACCTCCACTATGCAGCATGCCGTCTGCCTTGCAGAAGGACATTTGCTACACCATGATGATGGACATGCTACATGTCCATATCCTGATCTATATGGCATATGTCATGGACAGCCACCATCCTAATACTAGGATCGCCACAGGCTGGACAGATCCCTGTGCCATATATGTGACATACTCCTGCCATACCATGCAACCCTGTCCATCAAAGCTGCAGATGTCATCCCAGTCATACATGGTGTGATGGCCGCATGGTAGATGTACTATCAACTGACTGGATCAGTAATGTGGCACTGATGCAGCTTGCAGTGGCACAATGGCCATCTGTAACAGCGTGGAAACCGTGCCCGCACATGCTATGGTTGATGACCATCCCTGCGAATGTCGTCTGACTATCCATTGTCCCATATCTATCACATGTGTAATACAGGCGATCCGTGTCAGGATGTTGAACAGTTATACAGTGCTTTGTAGATGTATATGGCAAAACACATGCATGTACAGGTGTCCATGCGTATGTGTGCATTGTCACTGCTCAAGTTCATTCCAGCTGTGTCTGTGTTGATATGTGACATATACACAGCATCCAGGTCAACAGTAGTACCGTGGACACATCGAGGCATGTGCAGATAGGTAAGAACACATGTGCAGGCAAATATACATGCCCACAGCAATACAGCATTTACATGAAGTATGAACACTGTAATGAGGTGACACACATATATGGTGATGATATCCAATGCATAATAGGTGTGACATGTGTGACACAAACACGTCAGTCATGTCAGTGTCATGGTGCTTTGCAAGATTACTGTGCAGATGCAGTAGATGTCATAGAAATGTATGTGCAGCAGTATCTCTGTACATCTCTGAAACTGTGACCTGTCACCATCATTATGTTTTACAGATAATGCCCCATACACGCCTCCCAGCATACACCCGCCAGGACAACTATGACTTGTTGCTCAGCCATGTGTTCCACAGCATGCCCAGCAGCAGGATGACCTGTGGCAGGATCTACGCAGGAGGGTGAACGATGTGGGTGGCCATAACCGCACTGACCAGCAGGTGCGCAGAAACTGCATGGACCTGATGCGACATGCAAAACAGCGTGCCACTGCAATCACCAGGGAACAAGGTGGAACAGGTGGTGGGCCACCAACCCAGCCCACACTCACACACACCGAGGAGCTACTGGCCAGTCTGGGGACACCCAGGGAGCAGCATCCAGAAACACTAGCTGCCATCATGGAGGTGGGTGTCTCCCAACCAATGAGCCTGGAGTTGCCTGGTAAGTCAGTAATGCACATATGGCTATTATATCCCATGTAGTTGCATGTGTCACTGTACATAATGTAAAGTAACAACATATGCCAGGTATGTGGACACACATGCTGCATACTACAGTATGCTACGTTGTGTATGCACACATATGCATACTATATACTATTACACAGGTGAATGTGTGCACATGCACAGTGCAACCTGTGGCTGTCATACAGTCATGGATAATGTTCATACTGGTGTTTCACCCCTATACAGGTACCTCTGGCGTGCCGCACAGTCATGGGTCCATTGCAGGTGAGACTGTCATCAGTATCAGGCATGTTACAGTGTATATCTATTTGCCATGTGGCCAGTTAACACTTGCACACCTGATGTTTGTTCCAGTCACGATATGCAGGTCGCACCACCATGCATTCACACATGCCACCCATGTGCAATATATTCAAATGTAAAGATACACAGACTTGAAACCACAGTACTTGTCATTGCGACATGTGTGGTCAGCTGTGCATACAACGGGGAGGTGTTCTACAATGGAGGCATATGTAGTATGCATTAGAACAACATGTGTGGTACGCACAGAGTACCACACAGTGAGCTGTGATATGGGCAGCCCACAAGTGTCACCATTGTATCATATGCCCCTGCATTGGGTGCACACATTGTGATGTGCCACCTGACATGTCCCAGACATGTAGTGTTCTGTCTGAAATAATGTCACACTATCGCATGACCTATACACCACATACCAAACATACAACCTGTTGTCTGCATAGCCCTGTGGATTGTGACATATCTGACATGTATGGGTGTATGTCATATGGGACCTCACAGACATGTGGAGAAGATGCCCATCACACACAATTGGCCAACACATGTGCACACATGGCCATGGGGGATGGCCAGAGACAGGTAGCCACACAGTACTTGGGATGTGTATACAACCTGTTGCACATTGTCCACACATGGTCCAATTATTGCCTTAGTTGACCGATTATACAGTTGATGTGGTACACTGGACAACCTAAAAGCCTGTGCACAGCTACTGGAGGTGTCACTGAAGTCTACCATATACGATCTGTCGAACATCATGACTGTGTTGCAGTTATGGCTATGCAATGTGTACATATTATGCATTCTACAGCAACATACATGCCTCATGTTGCCATGCGATGGCACAGTGTGTGTACTTCACACTGTATAGCAATGTAGACGGCTCACACTACCCTCCCATGCTCATGCACATTTGCTTAACATGCATTCTATCTGTAGGGCATACACACAACACTGCAATGTGAAGCCCATTATGATGCTGTACATGTATGAGGACACCAGTGTGTCAAACATGTATGCATGTTAATGCACATGTCAGCAGATTACATGTCAAGGTCACGTCAGCCATGTGTACTTTTATCCTGTTCTGGGCCACATGGTGTATCACAGGGATGCATGCATACTACCATGATTGTGTGAACTGCATGGCTACTGATATGACACCTGCTTGCTGTAGTGTGCACCCCAGGGAGGTATGCTTACTAACACTATTAATGTCTGAGCTGCATGCCCTCTGCTGTATCGCAGGCATGCTGCATGCCATCTGGCAAATCACATGCATGGTGTGTCTGTGTGTGTGTGTCTGTCTGTGTGTGTGTGTGTCTGTGTGTGTGTGTGTCTGTGTGTGTGTGTGTCTGTGTGTCTGTGTGTGTGTGTGTGTGTGTGTGTGTGTGTGTGTGTGTGTGTGTGTGTGTGTGTGTGTGTGTGTGTGTGTGTGTCTGTGTGTGTGTGTGTATCTGTCTGTGTCTATTGTACTTTACAGTATTTCTTTGCATTCACAGGTGATGTAGGTGCGTTACCCTCCTGCGGTCCATCTGATGTTAGTGTCCCCACAGATACTAGCGATGATGAACATATGCATGAGGTACAGGCAGGGTTGTCAGGGGCTGAATCTGTGCCAATGGTTACCATCCCAGCTATGTCCCCCTCTTCCCCGCACACAGTTCTGCTGCCAACACATACTGCATCACCGGTGGCCATAGAGGAAGGACAGTCAGCATCTGTTGGCATGGAACAGGAACGTGTGGTGGCTACAGAAGGTGTGTCTACACACCATGGTGTCAGTGTAATGACTGCAGATGTGCCACACAGGCACGTGGCCGGTGCAGCTCGTAGGAGGACCTCTGGCAGACATGCACCTGCAGGACAGAGCGCAGCAGCTGGTATCACCAGACGCATGTTCCGGACTGTAATGGTGGCACAGGCACATGCTGAATGGCAGAAAAGAGAAGGGCAGAGGCTGCAGAGGGCTGCTAATGATACCGTAATTGACAACATCCAGGCATTGGCAAATGCTCAACAGCAGATTGCTAATGTTCTGGATAGGCGACTAGGTGACATGGTCGGAATCCTTGACCGAGGCATGGCAAACCGTGAGCGGGAGCTGTCTGTGCTGGAACATTTGGTAGGGGTAAGGCATAGCCCACGTGGATGTAGGCCAGCAACACCACCTAGTGTAGGTCAACGTGAGCGTGCCACCTCACATGCCTGCTCCCATAGTGCCGGTAGCAGTAGCAGTGCAGCTGGTGCTGTGCTGTCAACACCAGGACACAGCAGGCCACGTGGACATGGCCCTGGATGGTCTCAGTGGGGACACGGTTCCAGCGGACATGTGTCGGACAGTAGCCACTCTGTACCTCCACCTGGTAGTGCCCGTGCAACCCCAGGCAGGCACAGGTCACGTGGCCATGGACGGACACAGTGAGCTGTACAACCTGCACTGTATAATCTGGGGCTGTCAATTATACCCTGTGCAGGCATCACAAATGACACAACTGTGTACACACATACACGCACACAGCAAACATAACTGTAGGGCTCCACAACATCCATATGCATTCTGCACAGACATGTCCAGACAACTCACCGGCCCTTACACACACACATGATGTTATCCATTGGTGCAGCCTATGCCCCTGGCAAACATATCACCCTGTGCATATGATGAAGCCTGTGCTGCATCCCTATCATCCACACCATCGGTGCAGGGTTATGCACATATATTCTGATGCACAGGGTGAACAGCATAGTGAGAGGTGTATGTAACACCTGTGTATGCATAGTGAGGGATGTGTATGTTGCAGTGGTTGCGTGTGAATACTGAGTCGTGTATGTGACATAGGTTGTGTACTGTCGACATGCACCAGTCACACCATGTAGTGCAGGTGCAGCATGCATTGTGATGTGTTCACGGTATGTGTCTCGGTTACATCTGTAGCACCATATTGGTTGTGATACCCTGGTTCCCTCCTATGGTGTACTTGCATGTGCCTACAGGTAGCAGTGTTTGCAGTCCCCCACGTGTAACTGTGGAGTACACACAGGTACGTCTGGCAATATCAGCATGCTACATGTACCCTCATCCTGACTGTTGGACACACCAACATGACACAGATGTCCGCACATATACTGCACCTGACACATGTGGTCGGTGCCACAGGCTACACTGGACATAGATGTGACATACATAGCAGGACACATTACAGGTATGGTGACATGGTGCAGGGGTTGTACACAGCGGCCTGGCCAATGATGATGTGAGGTGTCACTTGGTAGCTGGAGGCCACACTGTGCAGCAGTAGGACCCTGTGACAGTACATGAACATGGCCACATTCATGGGGTGTACACCACTATAACACACACCCCATAGTGTGCAACTGGGAACCCTTGCCTGTGTGGTCATCATCCTCACAGTACTATGCAACCACATGACATGTCACAGAAAAGGGACAAGTACAGGTAGCCAGTATGGCTGGGACCTATGGCATCAACAGGGTTGTGCAATACTTCACCATTACGGGTTAGTCAACACATGGGGCCAGTGATAATTTCCCACCGTATATTAGCATACACACTCACACCAAGCACCAGACATACATACAGACACACACACACTGTGGTGACCACACATGTGTATACGGACAGCCAATGTGTGTGATGCACCTCACCGATGAACGTCATGCTTCCCACACTGACGTATGTACAGATCTCTACAATGGTGTACAGGGTTGTGTAGCAACTGGGTCATATTCCCCACGATATGTGGCATCCCTGGTCACACATTCGGACACACATAGCAGTGCTGGGAATGATACACCTGCCATATGATGACACGTTTGATGGACATACAGCGGTATTGATTGCATTATGTGTACCAACGCTATATCTGGCAAATGTGCTGCTGTATACACACGGGAGGTTGTAGGTGTTACAGGTGCCATATGACATATAGTTGTTAACACCTGACCGCTGTGTATGCATTATGTCAGCACCATCACATAACAGCGACATAGCGTACAGTTAGCACATGGCATGATATGATGGTGTGTGACACAACTGTGAGCCACCCCCTGCACACATACATCTAGACAGGTGGTTCACCACATTATGTACACACATCCCTCCATACGTGCTGTTTGTATGTCACCGTATACAGATGTCAATTGCGTCTGCATGTCGTAGATAGGTGCAAGTATGTTACCGACATCGGCCACTGCACATGCATGTTTGCTGCATGCACAGTACAGATGTCACATGTGTCTCCTGTTGCCATGTTTGTATGCATTGCTATTGTTGGACATGTGTGTTGACATACATAACACATGGACTGTGGTATGATATCACGGGTGTCACAGGCGACCAGTACAAGGGTGTGTGTCCCGGTCAACACTGCTACCCCCTGTAGTGTGAGCAGTCAACAGACATGGGCCCACCTTCAATTCGCGTGTGTAGCATTGATTAGGCCAGTGTTATGCACGAGGTACATCAAAGGCCATGTATGTATGTATGTGTTGTGTGTGCATTCCATGCACACATCCACACAATCACATGTATGACATACCCTGACATGTGTTCATTGGTGTACAGCAACAGTCAGGTGTCACAGTTGTGTAAGGACCATGGTATGTCTTGAGCCGACCTGTTCATGTATACTGGTATCATTGCAATGCATAACACCTGTTGGATCCTTGTTGGTACGTGTGTACTCTGCACAGCTGGTGTACACCACTGCACAGCCCATGTGTCACATGGTGTTGTGGGACCGTAAGGCTGTGTAGTGCTGCATCAATGACATGGTGCTGACTTGACAGCTACAGTGTACACTGCAGTGTGTACGTGTGTGACCTGCACCTGTGACAGCTGTGATGGCAGCTGTGTGTGTACAGGCCACTGCATGTGTGACTGCCCTGTGTGTGAGGACAGTTATACCTTACTGTGCCCTTCTGTGTGTACACTCCATCTGCATGCAAGATTGCCCTTTGCAACTGCTGTGTGAGCATGCCCAGTACGCCGTTGTGTAGATGGATACACAGTACATTCCACACTGCACCCTTCCGTGATTAGACTCCGTGTGCAAGCAAGATGGCCCTTTGCAACTGCAAAGTGTGTGAGCATGCCCAGTACGCAGTTGTGTAGATGGACACACAGTACATTTCACACTGTGCCCTTCCATGATTAGACTCCGTGTGCATGCAAGATGGCCCTTTGCAACAGCTAAGTGTGTGAGCATGCCCAGTACGCCGTTGTGTAGATGGACACACAGTACATTCCACATTGCTCCCTTCCATGATTAGACTCCGTGTGCATGCAAGATGGCCCTTTGCAACAGCTAATTGTGTGAGCATGCCCAGTACGCCATTGTGTAGATGGACACACAGTACATTCCAAACAGACATGTGATACTAAGCGTGTGGGCATGGCCATTGACATCCTGTATAGCCATGGTGGTCATCCAGGCACCAGATGTCCAATTTCAATGTCACGATGGATGCCTACATTGAACACACTTGTTGCTCTCTTGAAGGGTGTACTGTCTGTCATGCATCCTGTATCTATTTAGTGTTGTTGTGCTCCGTAGATATTTAGTTGGCCCGATGACAGCACTGGCGTGTTTGTGTACTTCTACCTTGGGACGGTAATATGCTTTCAGACTGCTCACTCTCTAGACATTCCCTATCGGCATGTTTGCCTTTGCAGATGATGTCACCCACCTAGAAGTATGCCTCTGGGAGTGCTGTGTTCAGTAATCTCGGTAGCGCATTCTGTAAATGCGTAATGTTGTAGTGTGTTAGAGTTGGTAGGTGAGTGTTCAACTCCCGGCCCTTCCAAGTGTGTGTGTGTGTGTGTGTGTGTGTGTGTGTGTGTGTGTGTGTGTGTTTCCAGCTGCCTGGGGACACAGTAATACTTTTAGATGCCTCACAACACATACATTCCCTATCTGCATCTTTGCCTTTGTGGATGATGTCACCCATCTAGAAGTATGCCTCTGGGAGTGCTGTGTTCAGTAATCTCTGTAGCGCATTCTGTAAATGCATAATGCTGTAGTGTGTTAGAGTAGGTAAGTGTGTGTTCAACTCCCGGCTCTTCCAAGTGTGTGTGTGTGTGTGTGTGTGTGTGTGTGTGTGTGTGTGTATGTTTCCAACTGCCTGGGGACAGAGTAATGCTTTTAGATGCCTCACAACACATAAATTCCCTGTCGGCGTCTTTGCCTTTGCGGATGATGTCACCCACCTAGAAGTATGCCTCTCGAAGTGCTGTGTTCAGTAATCTCGGTAGCGCGTTCTGTAAATGCGTAATGCTGTAGTGTGTTAGAGTCGGTAGGTGTGTGTTTAACTCCTGGCCCTTCCAAGTGTGTGTGTGTGTGTGTGTTTCCAGCTACCTGAGGATACAGTAATGCTTTTAGATGCCTCACAACACATACATTCCCTATCAGGGTCTTTGCCTTTGCGGATGATGTCACTCACCTAGAAGTATGCCTCTGGGAGTGCTGTGTTCAGTAATCTCTGTAGCGCATTCTGTAAATGCATAATGCTGTAGTGTATTAGAGTAGGTAAGTGTGTGTTCAACTCCCGGCCCTTCCAAGTGTGTGTGTGTGTGTGTGTGTGTGTGTGTATGTGTGTGTTTGTTTCCAGCTGCCTGGGGACACAGTAATGCTTTTAGATGCCTCACAACACATACATTCCCTATCGGCGTCTTTGCCTTTGCGGATGATGTCACCCACCTAGAAGTATGCCTCTGGGAGTGATGTGTTCAGTAATCTCGGTAGCACGTTCTGTATATGTGTCATGCTGTAGTGTGATAGGGTAGTTAGGTGTAAGTTCGATTCCCAGGCTTGCCAGATGTGTGTGTGTGTGCATCCTCCCGTCTGCCTGGGGACTCAGGTTATGCTTTTAGACGCTTCGCAACACAGATGTATCCTGCTGACGTCTTTGTCTTTGCGGATGTTGACATGTACCTAGTAGAATGCCTGTGTGTCTGCTGTGTTTAGTAATCTTGGTAGCATGTTCTCTAAATGCGTCATGCTGTAGTGTGATAGGGTAGTCATGTGTAGGTTCGATTACCAGCCCTGCCACATGTGCGTGTGTGTATGTCTGTATCTCTCTCTCTATATATATGTATATATAATCTATTTTCTGCCCATAACTCTGCTCTTGCATGGACAGCTGACTGTTTCATGTATCGCATATTTGCATAGCTTTCACATACCAATGGGGTATGTTGCAAATCCCAACATTGTCCATGCAACATCCATGTTACGGGCAGTTTTACACGCCCTTACAGGCATTTGCTGTATATCTTGGCAGACATCTATCCTTGCTGTACTCTCACTGTACTCATACACGCCGGAGGCTTCATGTATCATGGCCTAGTTTTGATGTGTTTATGTCTATTTGTGCTGTGTGCATGGCTGTGGGTATGTCCCACTATCATCTTTTGTAAAGGTGACAGCCCTATAGGTTCTTCATGTAGACTGCTGCGTCATTTGACATGTCAGCACATACCTGCGGATAGTACTGCACATCCTACTGCAGCGCATTTCATACCTTCTGCGTTATCTTGCAGTCGATATTGCTGTTTCCTCACACATGTATCTGTTTCTGTTCATACCACTCCACCTCCTAGAGCAAGTTGCTGGACAAGGCCTTATCTGATAGTGGGACACATAGGGGCAGTATTGACATGTTGCTCTTACAAACGTAGATAGTTGACACAACAATAGGTTTTGCATTAGTATGGCTTTTCTGTCGGATTTGGTGTCTTACTCACATGCTTGTCATTATTTCATGTCTTCAGTTATCATGAAAGTGCCAGAATGTTACTGTTACGTGGAACATATGAGGCAGAACTCTGCACATTCTGCGTAAATCTGTACAGTTGCGGAGTATGTGTCTGATACAAAATATCAACTTTCTGACACCAATACACACACTGTATGGTGGCATCACAGGCCACATGCCATTACATTTATATTACAGGACACACCCACCCAGACAGTTGTATTCCTCACACAGGCCAACAGCTGCTTATCTACACTAATTGGTCTATCATGTACCATATGTGTGCACCGGTATTTGTGCTTTCCGTCAGTGGCAGAGCTCATGTACGTGTCTGGGGGACTGGACATTGTTACGGTGACACTGCATGACACCCTGAGGGACACATTACTTTTGTGTCTATTAACCTTCCACATTAACATTCACAGGGCATACGTTGTCATTCACATTTGTCGGAGTACATGCGTGTGACTTGTACATGTTTTCTCATTTGTCCTGATGTCTTTCTTCTCACCTGTCCACCTAGTATCACTAGTTCTGTACATGTATTTTGGACAGGTTACCTTCATACCCCTAACCTGTACACATTATGGGTAAACGCCCTGACGTTTGACCTTTGCCCTTGTTACATTTGTCATAGTGATGTGCCTTTCTGGTAAATTGCTGGCAAGGCATTACAAACTGTGCGGTAGATAATAGTGACTGACATTTCCATTACATGATTAGTAACACTCATAACATCCATATTCATGGGTACGCCAGTATTCTCACAACATTCTGATGTTGTCTGGGGTATATCTAATATAGTCCCTATTTGTATTTCATGTACTATGCCTTAGTGCAGCTGTGTTATTCTGACAGTTTGCCAGTTATGGGTACCATCTTGGTCATACGCATGTCCATCCATGATAATCTCCTACATGACACTGTTATAGGGCCTTACATATTGCCAAAATGGTTTCCGCAATATCCAGTGGATGGTTTGCCCCATTATTGAGAATATAGGCGGGCCTATGAAATCTCTGCCAAACAACACCTAGGCCCATTTCTGCATACCCATGATTCCCATACCTGACAACCCTCTACAGTACCCATTACACATGTTTAATGTGTGCGGTATTGAAGTGTGGAGACACTTATATGCACTCCCCACTCTCCAGATATCAGTTTGTACGTCATACATTCTATCGACACATGTGTCATCACCCTTGCACCTGATACTGTTACATATACAGCTATTTCGTATTTGCTGCGGTCAATTATTTTGTGTCAATGTCGGTTGACACTACGTAAAAATCAATTTTTGGAGTCCTGCAATGGACACCTATCTGCATGTTTAAAGTGTAGAACTTGCTGGACTGTCACTTTCTGGCCACTGGTTTGGAATGCTGCGGTTCATTCACCTTTCCTGCATGTCTGTTTGTCTACCCATATTAGATATAACGTGGCCTATATATGTACATATGTCATATCTACGGGACATAAGTCTGTTGTGTATACATATATACATGTACAATCCTCATTTCATAACTTGCTTTGGTTTACGTCTGTGGATTATGTGTATACACATATATCTATATCCATACCATACCTTTCCACTATACAGATTGTCGCAGAGTGTACAACTGGTTGCCCCTTTATCTTCGTTGTGTTTTACATAAACCTGTGTCTATCTGGCAATGTAGTGGCATTTCATTTGAGACTTATGGTGGGCAATTCTGGCAAGCAGTTCAGGTTACGACTGCATACCCTTCAGAGAATCCATGCTACTGACACACCCATTATTCTATCCACTTTCTATGTTTGTTCTGGCACATATCTGGGGTTTGTCCCTATTTGTACTGGTAGTTTGCATGGCTTTGTCTGGTTTCATACTTTACGAGGTTAACAGGTTTCAGCCATGTATAACTAACGTGGGGGAAACAGCATTCATTTACTATGCTGTGAGCGGATCACACACGCACAGGCGCACTTGCATTTCCTTATTGTGGGTTATGCGCAGGCGCGCATGCATATCCTTATTGTGGGTTACATATATTTACTACGTCTTTGTGCTTACGTGGGCTTTATTACTTGTGACAGTACCAGTAATTATCTGTAATCCGGTTAATGGACGTTTGCGAAACACATGTTCACCTTTACATATTTAACTGTCTGTACAGCACAGACGCATTCATTACACTTTCACATTATATGTGCTGTAGTCGTTGTTCAACCTGGACTGCATTCACGTTGGCCGGATGCTGTAACCACTATATGTTTGGTGTTCTGAATCATTTCTATGCATACCCATAGTACATAGCTACATTAACATATGCCTCACCGCTTCACTTACGTCACAGGCATCCATTCTCCTGCTGGGAAAAATGTGGTACTACATGTTACACATTCCCTATTCCCTACTGCTCTGGACCCAAGCTGCATATTTCATCACTGCAGAGATATTCAGAACCCAAAGGCTTATAGTCCTGACATATACAGGTCTTTGATTGTCAGGGTGTTCATGTGATGATCTGGGTTTAGGCTTGTCTGCCTGGTGAACAGAACTGCCCTGACCATGTTCAAATGTCAGACAAAGCACATGGACAGGGTTTGTCCATTTTAAACATTTAATCTGTGTTTACAGACACAGGTGTTTGGGCACCTGTCAGCAGCTTATGATGTTGGCAATGCATAATATGGGTGGGGGTGGTTACGATACATAATTCACGGTGAGTGGTGTTTCCATTCACATTTGACTATTTCCTGTATTCATTCTTACGAGGGTTATTATTTTGCACATGACTTATCTATGAATTAACTATGGGTATGCAGTAGTACAGTCAACATATGTGACGGTTTGTTACAGTATATATGTACGGACCTCCGTAATACTGGGGACTACCCCCCATCCTTCACAACATTTCCTGCTTATGTACATACTATTATTCAGTGAACTTTCGAAGCTTGTGAGAGCAGTAATTACATCTGTTCCTATTTGTCCACCCATCCTTTTAGGCTTTGTCCAGGTTTTGTTGCTGTAATAGGTTGAGAGGTGGTGTTGGTATGTGATTGAGTTGAATATATACTGTCGATAATTCAGTGGGGAGTAGGGTTACCACTTGTTCCTCTTTGCGAGGGGAGGTCCCACTTTGGACAGCTGTGTCCTGCGATGACACCTAAGACATGGCAAATGTCCTGTGATTTTAAGACAATAATATATTTCTTATTTTCTTTACTAGTTGCATGATACAGGTATTTTGTATCTGGTACACATAACTATTATTTGGGATAGCATAAGCTATTCAAATGCTATGGCATAAGCTTTTATCTTGGCATACACATGTAATTCTGTCCTTTGCACTGGCCGGGGGTATGTTTTATCCTGCAAATTCACACATTTCTACACAGGATGTCCCACCTTGGCCATCTGAACAGGTGACAACCCTAGTGGGGTGACCTGCATGGTGGACAGCTGTTCCATCCTGTGTAGTATGATTTGCATGTCTGTGTAGAAACTGAACAGTACCGTGACTACACATACATGTTTTGTCCAGATGTGTACAGTAATGGACACCGTGGTGTGTAAACAACTCTGAGGTTTCAACAGGTTACTTATCCCACGCGGGATGTACACACATTTTGCCGTAACATTAACGCGTGGGCATTTGGATTTACGTACCTGTGATGGGATGTTTACAAATGTGGGATACATATTTGCAATCCGGACACTGCCTAGGACGATACTACTACATATGGGGAATACTCGCTATGTGTAGGTGTACGGATGCGCAAGGCTGGTAGCTGGATTTGGTGGACATTCGGACATGGGTGCGGGTTATGTGCTATACAGGGGTTGTTGCGTATTGCATTTGCATGCATGGGTTCTACTTTTGGATATCCCGGTTCCGCATATAGCATCCTATGTGCATGTGATGGTTATGTTCCTGTTCATGTGTATAGCACAGTTTAATATACATGTGTTTGTGTGTGTTTGGTATACAATTTGGACTGTCAGGTTTCTTTACAGTTGTTATATAGCCACAACTGCCCTGCTGTGTACTATCACTACCACTGTGGGACTGCTGGTGACCATACCCATGGGGCTAGACATGTGTATTGGCGGTGCACTGACATGATGCGCTTCACTTCCACTGGGTATAACTTCTGACAGTGCAGTACATTACAGACACACGATTTTAAATATCATTTGTTCCATGGATGGAAACTCATATTATGTTGCGTGCATTTCTGTTTGGTTCTCCATTTTGTGTGGCCGGGAACTGTCTTGCATGCTTTGCACACGTTTCATTATCCACGGACACTGATAGGTGTGATTACTATTGCAGGCAGGCTATAAGATTCAGCAGTTTAGGTTGCTCATCACCAGCCGACATTGACACGCCTCCGGGCATAGCTTAGTAATGCCCCATGCACTCGCGCACGTGTCCTATGCACGTGGATGCGGTAGCGGCACACCTTCATTAATATGCATATGGCACTACTACACCATTTATACGCCACACGGCCAGCACAGGCCTTACACCGGCCTTGCGCCGAGCTTCATGAATCCGGGGGAAGGTGCATCACCTACACGAAATGCACTGCACAAATATGTTATAAGTAATCCATTCCCTTTTTTCAATTATGTTGTACTTATTTTTAGATATAAATGTTTTGTTTCAAACAAATGAGTACAGAAAGTACAATTTCTCCATGCAGAAGATCTTAATTATTTATTGTCATTAAACTGCTGACTGGACTTGTATCTGAATGGATTTTATACAATCAAAATTGCTGTCCAATGTTGTTCCCATTCCTATAAAATGTTGCATTTATCAGGTACTGCTGTAGTAAAAAATAAAATATCTGCTGTTACATTGGCCAAAACCTATAAAATATGTCCTTCATCTCATTGATGTTGCAGCCAAAAGTCATCACAAACTGAAGATGTTATTCCCCTGTACCAGGCACTGGTGTTTTGAATATTCATATGTTAAAATATCAGACCTTTCTTGTCTCTAAGCCCTCACTCATGTCTGTTTTTTATTATAATGGTACCTGATAAATGCAGTACATGCAGTTATTTGTGTGTGTATATGAGTATGTATATATGTGTGTGTTTATGTGTGTGTGTGTGTGTGTGTGTGTGTGTGTGTGTGTGTGTGTGTGTGTGTGTGTGTGTGTGCCATTCTGCTAATTGCATTTGTTGATCTGTGTCCCAGTTTACTGAATGCATAGCTCAGCTTATCACAGATATGAACAAACTGAAAATGTGTCTTTTTCTTATCGTCATCTATTGCTGGAGATAGTATATTTAAAGTTGTAGGCATCTAAGAGCACAACCTACTGTGTGATGAGAGTAAGGTGGGTTTCCCCACCAGCAAAATATGGTGCTTTAGTGTGGAAATGTATTAGATAGTTGTGTGTGTGTGTGTGTGTGTGTGTGTGTGTGTGTGTGTGTGTGTGGGGTGATGGATGTGATGATTTGAGTATACATGATGCAAATTGTGTGCATGTCCCATTTGTCAATTACAGTGTGCATGTATGTCAGAATGAGTGCTGAATAATTAAGGCAAGCTTGCAAGCATAGTTGTGTTTCAATGAGTTGTGTGGTCAGTTGTTATGATATCTAATATTTCAGTATATATTCATTTATTACAGTAAATTACCTAAAGTAATTTACTATTCTTACTTCTGTAGATATAGGCAAAAAACCTAAGCTTTAACTATCACTACAGCATGCAAAGTCAGATGGAAATAGTGCAGTGTATTACATTTAACAAAACACATGACTGAGTTTACAGTGATATTCCACTGCCCAGTTAGCAGTCTTAAATGTCTTGTAGTACTTAGATAACTGTGGTTATACTCCATATTCATAAAAATGACAACTTTATTAAACACATTTCTGGCATAAAAACAGTGCTTAACCTACATTTTGTTAAGCATCTCATGGTATTGTTAAGCTCTAGTCCTTTGCTAGTGCCCTAGCAGCAGACAACGTACAACAGTGTCCAAAGCATTATCACAGTAAAATTCACATAAAGAATGCAAATACAATAAAAACAGTGTGGCAGAGTTAAGTATTTAAGCCTTCAAAGCCGTTGACACTTACATTCTGCCACTGGCTGTCTGTGCAGCAGCATTAAGTTTTTTTACAGCTTTCAAAGCTGTAATGCATTTTGCACTCCTACACTTTTTTCTGTATGTAGTAGTATATTGGAGGGACTACAGCTGTATGTCATATACACATAAATATGATCACACCTCTCTCTTCACAAAGCAGTTATTCTAAGTACTCAACATGGATGTGACTATTCCATTCTTGATCTGCACCTCACTCTGCTCTTGTTGTGAATTTCTTGGCATCCATATTATCAATGTATAACAACCTGATTATGAACAGAATTCAGGTCACAATTCTTTTACATGCAGAAGCCTTAAGTTGGAAGGTTTACACATTGGGTTAAGTCTTTCCAATTCACAGAGTGCTATAATATTGAGATCTTCCCTACATAGGTGCCTCTGTGATGACTCTGGTAAAGCTGCATGCTAGTGTCAACCAGGGGGATTGGCGAATACTAATTAGTCATGTGTATTTCTGGAAATATATGTGGCTTCCAATTTGCTCAGGTAAAATTGTTTTCTAGAAGGAAAATGTGATGATGGTGACATCACAGTCAGCCAATCATTCCTATGGAAGTACATAGGTTCATAGGTTCATACTAGGCTATCTGCCCTAGGGCATTTATAAGCCTAGCCAGAGTGTGTTTGGCTTTCGTCACCCATTTTAAATTAATTTTGCTATGCCCTTTTTCGAGGTTAGTATACTGTGCCTCTGTGTAACAGTGACACAGAAGTGATCCACTCATCAAGATTCCTCTTGAAGAGCGTCAGTGAGGGACTCTGCCTAACCTGGACTGGGATTTTATTCCAGAGTAAAGGGAGCCTCTGGGTTATGAATCTGTCCCTCCAGCATGTCCTATTTATTTCAGTGCTGAGGTTCAAGTCTCTCGAGCGCGTAGCTCGATGGGATTTGGATTTTCTGAGGTGCAGCATGTCCATTAATTCCGGGTTGGACATGGCTTTATACGTCAGGCACAGATCGCCTCTGAGCAGGTGGTATGCCACTGAGTAGAGCTGGAGTTTCTTAAACTGGGCAGCATATTGCATCTGTTTGAGCCATTTGATCCTCTTGGTGAGGTACTTTTGGGGTCTTTCCAGTTGCTGCAGGTGTCTGGTAAGGTACATCCCAAAAGGGGCATTGTACTCAATTAAGGGCCTGATGAGGGATGAGTAAAGAGGCACGATGACCTCCCCTGATCTAGATGTGAATCCCTTCATGATTAGGTGGGCTATATAAAATGTTTTTCTAACCACTTTGGCCACATGGTTGTCAAATGAGAGATTGCTGTCAACTTGGGTCCCCAGGTCCCTAATTACTTCTTCTGTACTTAATGGATTACCACCTATGTGGTAATTTGTGGGCAGTTTGTTTTTGTCAAAGGGGATGACCATACACCTTTTGGCATTTAGCTTGAGGCCATGGCTCTGGCACCAGTTGTCTGTTTCTATGAGGCCCTTTTGGAGGATGCTTGTGTCGGCTGGAGAGTTGATTATGGTGCCCAGTTTGCAGTCATCTGTGAACTTGGTCAGTCACATTCCTTCCATGTTGGCCTGTACCTCCGAGAAATATATACCGAACAAGAGAGGTCCCAGGACTGAGCCTTGTGGGATGCCACTTGTAACTGGTTTGGAGTCTGACATGGCTCCAGCAATTCTAACCATGTGGGTTCTGTCCTTGAGACAGTTTGCAACCCATCTAGTGACATAGGGGTTTATATTTAAGCTGGTGAGATTATCTATAATGCCCGAGTGGGGTATTGTATCGAAGTCTTTTGTGAGGTCCAGGTAGGCTGTGTGGACCACCGTCCCCTCGTCAATGGCCTTGGTGACTGTTTCAAAGAAATCAACCAGGTTTAAGAGGCAGGATCTGCCCTTAACAAAGCCAAACTGGGTAGGATCCAATGTCTGTAAGTCCCCAATATCTTTATTTATGAGGTCCATGATGATCCTTTCCATAGCTTTGCAGACCAAGCTAGTCAGGCTTATGGGGCAATAGTTTCCAGGATCCATTGAGGCACCACCTTTGTGGAGAGGGACCACTGTTGCTGTATGCCACTCTTTGGGTACATATCCTGTAGTAAGGCTGAGATTGAACAGTAGTTTTAGGTTTGGGTTTAGCTCTTCTTGAAGTTCATGTAGGATGCAGCCCGGGATATGGTCTGATCCCATTGATGCTGTGTTTTTTGCTTTGGAGAGGGCAGCTCTTACCTGAGCATCTGAGATGTCAGGGGGGCAGCACTCTGCTGGGATAGATATTTGCCCTTTTGGTGGGGAGGGGGGGGTTTGCGCTGAACCTGTCAGCTAGGATGTTGGCAATGTCTGTCAGTTCGGTGTATTTTTTTGTCATTTTGGACTAATTCTGAGCATATCTGGGAATTCTCACCCAGGTTCCTAACATAACTAAAGAAAGCCTTGTGATTATCCTTAGTCTCCTGTGCAATTTTTCTCTCGAAGCTGGCCTTAGACGATTTTATGAGTGCCCGTAGTTTTTTGCTAATACTGATCAGAGATGCCTTCCCTTTTTGGGATTTTGCTCTATCATGTAGTTGCTTCCTCCTTCTATTGTATAGTTTGTTTATGGCTGGGGTCCACCAGACAGGACGTCTGCCTTTGGAGTATTGGGTCTTTGTTTTATTTGGGATTGTATGATCCATGCATTCCTGAAGGTGTTCATAGAATGCGTTTCTAAAGGATTCTGTGGTCTGGGCTGTATTTTCCACAGGCCCGGGGGCTTTGAAGGATTCCACCTTGGTTTTGAGGAGTGTGAAATTTGCTTTAGAGAAGTTTTTCACTGTGGTTTTCAGGGCAGGGGGTGGAGTCGGGATGTGAATATCCATTGAGATTAGTTTATGGTCTGATCTTACCAGTGAGGGATACACTTCTGGTCTGGAGCATAGAGTTCCCATGTTGGTGATGATCAGGTCCAGTACATTTTCCCCTCTTGTGGGAGTGGTAACAAGTTGTTCCATAGCATTTGAGTTTATAAATTCTAGGAACCTTTGGGCTAGGGTGTTGGAGCTCGAGTAATGCTCCCAGTCTATGTTTGGGTAGTTGAAGTCACCCAATATAATGGTGTTTGGAGAGACCTTCATATTTTCCAGTGTTCTCAGGAAGGCCAAGTGGGGTTCCTGGGTTTGGGAGGGTGGTCTGTAGCAGGCTATAAACTGGAAGGCAGTTTTACCCACTGTTAGTTGCACATGGATATTCTCTGATGCTTCGTGCTGTGCCGCCAACCTGGAGGTGTGGGTATCTTTGACAAATATTGATACTCCCCCTCCTTTTGTGGTTCGGTCCAAATTTTGGGGCCGAAAAGCATGGTATGAGGTAGTGCTGGAGTGCTCTCGGGAGCCTTGAACCAGGTTTCTGCTCTGTTACATGTGGTGCAGGTAAGTTGAGAAAAGATATGGGAGTGGAAGTTTTGTTAGTGTATGTATCTGTGAAAATATGTTCGTGTGCATTTCTTTAGGGGCATGACTGTATGAATGAATGCGTATATATGAGCGTGTGTGTGTGTGTATGTGTGTGTGTGTGTGTGTGTGTGTGTTTGTACATGTGTGTCGGTTTGTGCATGTGTGTGTGCGTGTTTGTTTGTGTGTGTGTGTGTGTGTGTGTGTGTGTGTGTGTGTGTGTGTGTGTGTGTGTGTGTGTGTGTTTGTGATGGGGGAGGACATGGGTGCCAAAAGTGTGCATGTGTTTATATAGAGCATGCGTTTGCAAACTCGATCCATAGGACTTTATGGAGATTACTAGTGTGTGTCAGCTCTAATAGCACTAGTATTTGATCTGTCTGATTGCTGCCATACTTGTTTCAATTATATTTTCTTATCATTGCACTAATCGCATGGCCTGCCCTGGACAGTTAACATGAGCAGTGAGGATTTTATTGTATCACAGGGTTTATTTTTTACACTATCTGTGATATTGTCCAGAAAACAAGTTCTCTAGATATAAAATTACATATACTTGTTTATGGCTTTAAAGTAAGTGAATGCTTCTTAGTTATACTTTAAAGCAAACAAGTTCTTCACATGTTTGAGTCAGTGATGCAATTATTGTCCACTTTTAATGTTGATTAGTGAGAAAATTGCAAGTCATTGTGTGTTTGACAGCTGTACTAGTGATGTATATTCCTATATATTTAATATGATTATTTGCTGTGTGAAATGCAGATATTGATGAGTGCCAGCGGGATAAGGATATCTGTGGTGATCACTCCATCTGTAACAATGCAATAGGAAGCTATAGCTGTACCTGCCCACCGGGATTCACAACTAGGACCATCTCTCATCTGTCCACTAACGGAAGCAAATTTGGTTGTAATGGTAAACAAGTTTGTATTTAATAGCAGTGATTTTAGTTAGAAATATTATATGCATCATGCAGATATAATTTTCTAGTCTTTCTTGTCAGTTGTTTGTAATTGAGAAGTAGGAAGTTTAGGGGACTGACATGCAGTGGCAAACTACTGCTAGATTAATTCAATGTGTTGGAAAGTTACAACACTACATTTTTCTGCTAAATACCCGGATTATTTGTTTTATTAATTGCACGTATTAGTAAAAGTCAGATGGATGTCACATTTATAAATGCATTCTGTGATTCAGTCAGATAAGAACAAAATCAAGTAGAGAATCAGATATCAAATTAAGTACTTGCCCATGAATGCTGCAGTTTTATCATAATGGTGAATCCAACATGATTTTGTGAAAATTTTGTGCACTGTTTATCCTCATCACTTATTAGTACAATTTACATTTTATAGAGTAATGCTGTTTTTAAAAAATAGTGCCTGTTTAACATGAGAGATATATGCATTACTTAATTTTATTTTTGCAAGATTTGCTTATTTTTTTAATTTAGTTTTCACATTGTAAAGTTTTTTTGGATGGTCACCAATCCCCCTCCCATGAATCTTAGCCCATATGTTCACTCTTTTTGATATGTGGCCACTTACTCAGGTAAGTGTTGGCCTAAGGGAGTCATAATATAAGCAAGTATAAAGGCTGTTTGTGCAGTGTCTCTTCATGGACCATCAGCCTTTCTGCAGCCAACCCCTTTCCCAAACCATCTGAGTCAATACACCTGCATCAGAGTTATGGCTTTATCCTTCTATCTCAGAGAGTCATGATAATCCCAAGAATTCAATAAATTCTGTGTAGGCTTTGCACAAAGCCTACATAGACCTTACATCTTTGCACAGTGAGCAGGATTGCAATTACATATTCATGCCACGCAACATGTTGAAATGTAAACATGCATGGTTTTCTGGCTGGTAACAGTGTTTTGGCCAGGAAACTATGTAAAGCAACATGGACAGTTAATGCATTACAATTAAGGAAACTAGATTAGCGGGATTGCATGGAATGCCACAGTGATTACTAGGGTGCATTATATATTGATGTACATGTTCCAAGCAAAGTACAGGACATTGTATACAGTACAGAATAATGTGAAATCCCAGTCCATGCATTTTTTGTAAGTTTTGTAAATGATCTGTAAGAGTACATTAGGTTCATAGGTTCATAATACAAGCCCATAGCTTTTTGGCTTACGCGCCACCCCTTTAGTATGGGGAATAATCCCTGGGGGTATATCTCGACTCCCATCCATTGGTCAGGTGACATTGACTGCCATTTAAAGTAAAGACTCAGGGGAAGTGTGTGTATTGAATAGGGACATACAGAAAGATTGCAGGAATGCACAAAGGGAAAGAGGAAAGGTGAAACATTGTAATGTTCTGTAGATGAGGGCATATAAATGGAAGACATTTGTAGCAGGAACAGATCACATGTTGACAGCAGTAGACAGTAATATTTATTCCACAGAAAAAATACCCAAGTATGGCCAATATGATGTGTGACAGCTCACCGTGGAAAAAGTGATATATGTCAGTAACACATCACTGGATGATATATAGATGCATAGGGAGGGACTTGAGGAAGTGTACATTGTACCCAGGCATTGGTGTGGTGAAGGCTGTGAACTATGGCACTATGATGGCCTTTGATGTGGATGTCCTGCACATCTGGTAGTTGTGTTACATACAACGGAATAGTCACCACTGTGGACACATGCTGGTGGATGTTCCACATACCATATACCCCCGGCTACAGGTCACATACTAATCAGTTGGCTTATAGGGTGGTACATCTACATTATCCTTGTTTTGTGCATTTCTGTGCACATGTGCCCGTACTTATCCTACAGTCATGATTGTATATACTATGTGCTATGTGCTAATTCATGTATGTTCCATTTAATGTATATAACTTATTTCCAATGCAAACATGTTCTGTAAATCTGCACTTTTGTGCTCATGCTACTCTAAGCATTGTGACTGTACATACTCTGTATTGTGTGTTTTTATGTATGAACTGTCTTGTCTATGTGCAGCTTTTCTCCCCAGGCCTCCACTGAAAATGGGATCACCTAGGCCCAGTAGACTCTCCTGGTAAACAAATGCAATAAATAAATAAATAAATAAATAAACAAATTAAAAATAAATAATGAAAATAATCCACCCATGTTTTTGTTTCATCTCATGTGTTATTATGGCTGTGGGAGCAATCTGAGGTGTATGTTGATACTATCTGTATTATACCAATATGCCAGTTTGAGTGAATGGTTGCCCACAATCTGTAGTCTTTCAAACAGCTGTTTAGTCACAGTATGTGTATGTCATACTTGACATCTGTGACTTAAATAATAGTCAGGAGAGTACCTAGGAGACCGCCCTGATGTATGGACCAAAGCACTAGACCAGAGGTATAGGTCACTCCACACATGTTGATGGATTTAGATGCCATGTATGTGATCCAGTGATTTACCCACTTTGTGATGTAGTTGTACATGGCCACATCTGACATTATGGAGTGAATCCACACTGTGGACATGTGATGAATACCTTGTGCTGGTCAGGTTCCACAGGATGATAGTGTTGTCAGTGCACAAGCTCTCAATGACCTCTTTGGGGACATCTAACAGATGCAACAGACATGGATGGAGTATGAACAATCCACACATCTGTTGCACACAGCTGTGATACTACTGTGCATTTAGAAATGGTATATGATAACATTTTGTGCTACCTCACAAATGAGGAGATTCAGGATGTGCCCATGCATGCATACATCATGTGCTGCCCCCCTAGCTCAGATGGAAGCATGCTGATGTACACACTTCTACGGGAACATAGCCTATGTGGAGGGTGTGTTGAAGTGTGTATGCAACCGTGTCAGGTAGGTACATGTTCTGAGTCCCATTATAGGTCATCTGTGATGTTGTCACAGCCTATTCCGTCTGTGTGATATGCCTGGATGAAAGTAAGACAGGGCATATTGCCTATCTGGATCTGGGATAGGGTTTGAACACAATCCCCCACTCAGGTGTCATTGAGGAACTTTCCCAGCTAGGGATTAACCCTTATGTCACTAGTTGGTTAATCAACTGGCTCACTGACAGAACACATGCGGTGAAACTTTGTGAATCAATGTCTACCAGTTCAGCTGTCACCAGTGGCATAACCCAAGGATCTGTGCTTGTCCATTTACTGTATGGACTCTATTTCTGAGCAGTCCAGGCCACATTATACAGCCTTTGGCTTACTATGTTTGCTGATTCTTGCATATTAGGTGCAATCATTGACTTTACCAATGATAATAACATAGTACGGGATAGCGACCAAATCCAAAAATCCACAGGGCCCACAGAGAGTATGGAGTAATCACTAAATAGTGAAAATAGCAAATGTTGCCAACTAAAATAAAATAACACTTTATTACCGCTTAACAAGGTTCAATGCATTTTCATCCAATACATAAGACTTCATCAGATATAAAAAATACCCCCTTCTTTCAGTTTAAATAATGTCAGTTCCATTAAACCAACCCCCAATTAATAATTAATTACAGCAAATGCACATAACTCCATTCCACTTGTAAAACCATCAATCAGAAAAAAAATGCTTAAATAATATATACAAACAAGTAAAAACTTGTCAAAATGTTGAATAGCCAAAAGAATGTTGAATAGTCAAAAGAAGTACCCTATATCTAGACCAAACCCTAAAATAAAGCTGAAATTCCTAGTTAAAATTCCATTCATTCCATAAAATGCTACCCTCTGGTGGTTAAGATTTAGTTACTGTTTTTTTGGGGGGTTTGTTGGTGTTTTATCTTCCTTTTTGTGATTTTGATAACACAAGATAGCCTAACACAGACAAATGTGTGGTGGCAAAGACACAGGGTCTACAAATAAAGGGATACATGTGTCATTAGATGGCCTTCTGCAAAGTGGAAATTCCCAATAATTACAGCCTTGACAACACTCCCCCCAATGCTGAAACCCAGTGGTGCCAGGCCTGGGAACACAGGCAGATAGCAATCTGAACACTGATCACCAAGTGTTAACAGTGCTACATTGTGCACCTCAAAAGTTTGGCAATTCTATCCAGATTTGAGGATGATATAACAGCACTGTAATTGATACTCAGCAAAACAGTAATACAGTATAATGCATCATTTTGCATGTACCTCACCACACACAGTAATACAGTATAATATACCCTTTTGCATGTTCATCACCACACACCTGCAGCAGACAGGGTGACCACAGGGGTGTCCTAACAGAAAAATACAGGGGCAACAAACCATGTCGTGATGTATATGGCTAGACTGAAAGCTCTGTCATTGTAATCTGAGGTGACCTGTGTCTGCCCTACAAGCCATTCTTTGACCCTGCCCTGATCGGAATACTGCACATCTGTGAATCAGCTATAGCTAATGACATCAGCAAATTTGTTTAAGAGAAAGCTGGTAATAGCACTATCCCACATGCTGCTGTAACATGCTCTCTCAAATGGCAAGCATGTGTACACAGACACACCAATTAACTGTAGTGAGAACAGTCCCCTACCTACCTAAATACACAGACTAGAGAACCCAGTACTTAATGCAAGCACCACAGCACATGTATGGTCTTTATCACATCAGCAAAAGCTAAAAATAGCGAATGCTGATATATTGAACTTCAAAGTCCGAAAGCTGAAAACAGCGAAGGAACAGATCAGCAAAATTTTTTCCCAGGGGGAAAAAATTGCTGGGCCATTCTCTGGGCTTTGCTGTTATCTCCACTGTGGTGTAATCTCGGAGTTGGTATATTTAAGTTGGGGGGTGTGGGAGTGTAGGGGCAAAAGCCTCCCACTTAATTTTCACTGTATACTCTTTTTTTTTTTTTTGGATCAGTGATTTTTTTTGCCTGGGAAAAATTTTTGCTTATCCATTCCTTTGCATTTTTCAGCTTTCAGATTTTGAAGTTCAATATATCAGCGTTCACTATTTTTAGTGTTTGCTGATGTGATCTAGACCCACACAAGAATAACTTGGAGAGTGTCAGACATCACTTTATAGCTGAAGACATTAGCAGATTCTCAGGAGAGGAAGATGGTAACAGCAGTATCCCACATGCTGCTGTAAAATTCTCAGTCTAATGGCAAGCAAATGCACACAGACACACATACACACCAGTTGACTGCAGTAAGAAAAGAACCTCTACCTATCTAAGTATACAGACTAGAGAACTCAGTACTTTACATGGGCAGCACAGCATAAGTCTGACTTTTATAAGGCTGCAGGACTTGTAGTGAATGACATCAGCAGTAGAGGTTGGAGAGAAGAGGTTGGGAGGGCTGCCTGAAATGGATGTGTAGGCATGTGCAAGTGTGAAAATATTGAAAATCCATGTCATTGGAGTGGTAATTGTAGAATACACACTGATGACCCTCTGACAAGATTGAGACTCACACACACACACACACACACACATGCACACACACACACACACACACACACATGCACACAGACCTCAAATATGACTGCAGTGAACCTCTACATATCTCAGTACACAGTCTAGACAGTCTAGTAATTTACACAGATGCCACAGCACAAGTCTGGCTTTGACAGTATCAGACATCACTTTATAGCTGATGACAACAGCAGAGTCTCAGGATAGGAAGATGGCAATGCCAGTATCCCACATGCTGCTGTAAAATGGTCTCTCTAATGGCAAGCAAATGCACACACACACACTCTCACACACACACACACACACACACACACACACACACACACTCACGCACACACATGCACACACACACACACACACACACACACACACACACACACACACACACACACACTTTTGCAAGGCTGCAGGACAACGTGTAGTGGATGACATCAGCCAGGGGGGAGGGTGGACAGAAGAGGTTGGGAAGTCTGCCTGAAATGAATGTGTAGACATGTTCAACTGTCAAGATAGTTCATGTTCTATATTCTACCAGATTGCTGAGCATGCATTGTGTAGTATTTGGTTGTTGTGTTCCAATGTGCAGGTATACTTCAAAAGACTGGAGTAAAAACTATATGCAAACAAGTGTTCACATTACTACAAGTATTGGAAAATTAGAATGCATATTGCCATTCTAAACATATAATACCACGTGTTATTTATTTATGTAACGGATTTCATATATTTGTGAACAAGTACTGAGAGACTAGGTTTGCAGTGCATAGGTGGGAGGTAAGAGATGGCTGCATTATAAACATGTGACATTTTCTTAGATAGGGTCTTCATTTCTTTCTGTTTCCACATATATTGACATGTCAGGTACACTAAATGGATAGTAAACAACAGTAATACATGCTATTGTTCACTTTGCACTCCAAGCAGCAGGTTTTCAAGATAGTTGCAAAGTGCTTGTGGATGCGAGATACACATTTATTCTACTTTTCCCTGTTTGTGCAAAGTTAAGCATTGTGCAAAAGCGAGGCTCATTGCCAAAATGATGAGATGTAGTATTGAATGTATGAAACACACCTGTTGCCAGTCTGCCTCTGTGGCAGCAGGTGTAAAAGCATTGACACATTTGATTTTCAGCACAGCTGATATACGGTTCAAATCCAGGTTCATGTGATACTTTTACATAAGTATTGATAATTTAATGAGCTCATACTTTAAGTTACATTCATCACGTTATTGTGTTTTATAGTAGTGCGACCTGTTTAACTGGCATTGTGCAGAGGTAACCACAACAAGAAAGAGCCATTCACCATTGCTTGGAATTGGTGCATAATGCCAAATTCCACACAAATATAGAAGCCAAAAAGTGAAGGGCTCCATTGTTTTTTTGCTACTTACGTGTACTGTGCATGATTCATTTTTTGACCAGGTTTTAGGTGTTAAAATTGGGTAGATAGTAAAGTGATGAAATGGGAGGCAAGCAGGGGGAAGAACAAAGGTAAAGCCAAAGAGGAATGTGCAGGAGGGAGGTAGGAAGGAACTTTAGCTATCCATTTCTTCAACAGTGTAAAATGATAATATGTATAGAACATTAGCTGAATTTGGACTGTCACTTCCATAAAAATGGGTGAAAACAATGCAATAATGTTGTATAGCCAATTGGACCAAATGAAGTGGGTCAAGCAAATACATGTTTGAAATGGAGAGCTATGTATGTGACAATAATTGTTTTCTGGGATTGGTACCGATTTTTCTTTTTCTTCTTCCATAAGAGAGGCATGCTGGCTAACGAACATTGATATTTCTGGGCCAGGTATACTGGGTAGGTGAGGAAGTAAATGCAAGCAAACAAGACAAACAAGACAAGACACAGGGGTGGTGAGAGACACAAAAGATTGGGGGACACCATGATTGGGGTGAGACAGTGGACAACTCAAACTCATGACTGTCAAACATGGGGACTGTGAGAAGCTAGTCCTCACCCACAGGAATGTCATCACTGGCACCTTACTCCATTGGCTGCTGGAGTACTTGACGTCTTCCTCTTCTACAGACCATGAGGGAGAGCAACCTCTCCATACACATGCACCAATGGTTTTGTGCACAACCCTACACACCAGTTCTGGCATCTCCTGGTGGGTGATGTAATCCCCACCTCTGGATGTACTCCCAGAGAGTACCAAAGCACAAGATTCCAGGGTACTGCTACCTGAGGACCCAGGTAGTGCAGTGGTAGCAGAGGCGGTACTGCAAGGTTGAGTCCCAGATGTGTTAGGAGTTGGTGCTGGAGCCAGTGGAGCCAGTGGAGCAGGGATAGGCGGATCCACTGTGGCTGGCCTAGCTCTCTATGCATTGAAATATTTATTAATTTGTTACAGATGAATGACACGGAGACATTTTAATGACACATAATAAAAAAAAAAAATAAGGGTTGGGGTGAGAGAAAAAAAATTGAGATAACATTAATGCCATCATATGTGATATAAAATGCATTATTACAATATTATAACTGTTTTATCTTAATTTTTACAATTGTCCTAACAACTACAACTGTACGTATGGCTTGCTCACTTAATACTTACAATGCTTACAATGTACATATATTGCACATAAGCTTGGTCCCAATATACAGCTAACAGCAGGGCATTTATGCCACTGATATTGACTCTAAATTCTATAATATTAAAGAATTACAGTACTGTATAGTTGTTCCTCATGGTTTCTGAATCCAGAACCTCTAACTATACTCTTAAACTTGACTATTGAAGTTGGTCTGTGCTACAGGGTTATGAATACATACTTATTTTTACAGTTTGGATATGCATGCTTAATGTAATACTACTGTATAGAAAACAAAAATTCTCCTAAACTTCTAAAGCTACAATAAGACTTCTCTTGTGCTGCATACATACCACTTGCTTTCCTCAGTCTCTCAAATTGTTTATCATGGGTGTGAGAATTTGCCACTATCCAGTGTTAGCTGTGAAAAGAAAAGAACAGAAGAGCATTATGCATACCCATTTGGCCTATATGTAGTTTTCTATGTATTATAAATTCTCTTTATTAGCATACTTACACAGCTGTGGGATGTATCCCATTCAAAACTCAGCCAACCACTGGTTGACTGTATCCCTCTTGTGTCTTTGTAGGTCATTAAAGTGATGCATACATTGTTTTCCATTGAGTGGGATACTAGTTGAACTGGATACAGCCTGAGCCAAACTACTCCATGCCTCAGACTTGTACTGGAAGCCAGAATATCCCCCCTTGCTGAAGCCTTTGTCTGTGATGCTTTACCAGGAGTCCAGTAAAGATTCTGTACTCATGAGCACCCCAACTTTGTGCCCCAAAATTGGACACCTTCTCCCACTAACACTAGCCATGTCTAATCCCAAGAAAAGAGCAATCAGGAATGATGATTTCCCACCAATTCATGCTATCCCATATAATGGAAGTATGCCAGCATGACAAATGATGTCAACCACATTTAAGCAATGTTAATCAGACAGCAAAAATCCTACACAGAGAAGAAATTAATTTTTTTCAATTCAGAAGGTTAATCTGACACTTGACATTATTTTGAGGGGTGTCTGCTGTTGTTACTGTTAGGTAATTTAACTTTTAAGACATGCACTGGGAGACATAAATGTCATGACCTGACACATGTTTGTTTGGCTTTATACATTGCTAAAATGTATTTTTATAATGTTGGAGTCAAATCTATACATAAGTGGCAAAACATTTTCTTCTACAGCAGTGATATTCCACCTTTGCCACAGAAGTGCTTCTCACACATTGCATTTATCAATGATACACGACTAAAGACAGATTGAGGTGTTAAGCATATCTGTGTGTGACCTGACAAGCTCCTTATATATGCATCCATTTGTGTATGTGATTTATTTAAGTGTGAATTCCATCCAAGTTCAGATAGAGGAATTATACTTACAGAAACATAGTAGACAGTATACCCTCAGTCATACAGCTGAAACCTGAAAACACATTAAGGGTCTGTTATCCCTCATACATATAATTCCTATCCACTCCACTATTTATAATTAGGTATAAAGTGTTCTAAGTAATATTTAACATAATGTGGAATGGAACAACAGCAAAAATGTCTGGAATTCCCTGTATTAGAACCCAGGATTATGTATACAGCAGACCTACACTTATAGCTGCTGCCACAGGAATATTAAAATAGTATTGGATATTTTCCTGTTCATTACTCTAAACTGAACTGTCACAACAGTAAAAATCTGTTACACTTCCTGTATTAGAACCCAGAACAATCTGTATTCCAACCCTACTCTTACAGCTGCTGCCACAGGAATAGTTAAACAATAGTAAGGTAATTTTCTGTTCATGCTTAACTTCTGTGTGTTAACTGCCATGCAGTGCCACTTAGCAATGTTATGTAATAGAAAGGAAAAACTATAACAAAGTTCCCTTTTTGACCTTTACAGTTTCTATGCCCTGCCTGCAGGTGTTCTGTCTGCTTCCTGTGTGGGCCACTAGTCCAGGTTTACACACAGCTAACTACAGCTAACCATAACATTTATTGTGTTTCCTCTGTTTGCACTAAGCTGTGCACTGTGCAAATATTGGCTTTTTTAAAAAAGGGGGAAACTATAAAACAGGATTAAAATACACGTATGAAATCAACAATACAAACAACCGCAACATCATCCACACTACTACCAAAACATATAACAGTAGTTTGCATGTTTAGTAATTTCAGATATAATGCACAACGTGATCACAGAACCATTTCTAACTATTGCTTGCATATATCCAGCCCTGTCTTATCTCTCTGTGTTTGTTGCTCATTTGTGTCTTATCTGACCAGTAATCTGGGACATTTAATCTGTAAAGCATTCAGTATCATTCTCCTTAAAATGTTTGAGGATATTAAATGGAAATAATATACAACTGTCAAGACATAAAGGAGAGGTTGGATGTTACTGTACATAAACTGTGAACTGTGTGCTGCTTACTTATATTGCAATATTGCGGTAATTACTTTTACACTTTGTAAGTCTCACCCACCTAGCACACCAGCTGTGTGTAAGGGAATCTGAATTGTTGTTATGTTTACTTTCTCCCTACTAGTAATCATGTACACTTGCAATCCATTAGCAACAAACACTGAGGGAGTGCCTGCACTATGTTTGCATCTGCAACACTGAGCCAAGTATTTGGGATTCAGCAATTCTAATGAGTTTACACCTTACTTGCATCTTCATCATGCTCACAGCCCTGAATCTACATTATAAAAATGGAACCATTTCATTAGGGAAGCTGAGGAGACATGTTTATCTGAATAGCAGACAAGGCAATAATAATTTGTCATTTATTTGAACAGAAGAATACTTGTTTTGATAATGTACAGTTGCAATTCTCAGCATATACTGGTAATTCTGAAATGTCAGTAATAGAAAACTGTAATTACTGTATATATATATATATATATATATATATATATATATATATATATATATATATGTGTGTGTGTGTGTGTGTCTACTATGAAACATCTAAAACCCATAACATCTAATTTCATAACATTGAGACCAGAACATCTAAAACCCAAAACATCTAAAGGGCCCATCTCTATACCAGAAGAATGCAACGTTCCTGTAATCACGGCTGCACAGGTAAAAAAACACACTATCCAAAGCCAAGAACACAGCATCCATGGGACCTGACGACATCCCAGGCTGTGTTTTACATGAACTACAGAACAAACTGGCACCCCACCTAAGTACCATGTTCAATCATAGCCTCACCTCAGGCTAAGTGCCCACTGAATGGTGCACAGTGACAGTTATCCCACTCCACAAAGGGGGAGCCACCGCAGACCCCAGAAACTACTGCCCCATTAGCCTAACGAGCCTGGTCTTCAAGGCTATGGAGTGTATCATAATGGAACTTATAAACAATGATATTGGTAATCTCCAAACTCAGGACCCCACCCAGTTTGGGTTTGTAAAAGGCAGATCATGTCTCCTAAACATGATAGATGTCTTTGAAGCAGTCACCAAAGCCGTAGATGAGGGTAAGGTGGTTCACACAGCCTATCTAGATCTTGCCAAGGCTTTTGACACCATCCCCCACTCTGGAATTATAGATAAACTCACTAAACTAGGTATAAATCCCTATGTCACAAGATGGGTTGCCAACTGGCTCACTGACAGAACCCACACTGTGAAAGTAGCAGACTCCAAATCCAGTTTCAGACCAGTGACAAGTGGAGTACCACAGGGTTCAGTCCTGGGTCCTCTCCTGTTTGGTATCTACATCTCTGAAGTACAGGTCAACACAGAAGGTCCTTGGCTAATGAAGTTCGCAGATGACTGCAAACTAGGTGCCATACTCAAAACTCCAAAAGATGTGGACATCCTGCAAAAGGGTCTTGCTGAGACAGATGCCTGGTGTCAAAGCCATGGCCTCAAGCTCAATGCCAAAAGTGCATTGTTATTCCTTTTGGTAAAAACTCAGTACCCATGAACTACCACATAGATGGTAGTCTACTTAACACCGGAAGTGTGATAAGAGACCTTGGGACACAGGTGGACAGTAGTCTCTTCTTTGATAATCACATCCCCACAGTAGTCAAGAAATCCTTCTATGTGGCACACCTCATCACAAAAGGTTTCTCATCCAGGAAAAAAAAGGTCATTGTTCCCCTCTACTCGTCACTCATTAGACCCATTATAGAATACAATGCCCCTTTTGGTATGTACCTCACAAGACATCTACAACAACTGGAAAGGCCACAGAAATACCTCACAAAGAGGATTATCGGCCTCAAAGAGATGCCCTATGCAGACCGTCTCAAAAAACTGCAGCTTTACTCTGTTGCATATCGCCTACTCAGAGGCGATCTTTGCCTAACACACAAAGCTATGTTAAACCCAGAGCTTTTAGACATGCTCCACTTAAAGAAATCCCAATCCCTAGGAGCTACATGCTCTATATGGACCTAAACCTCATCACCACAATAAACAGACATGCTGGGGGGATAGATTCCTGTCCCAGAGACTTCCCATACTCTGGAACAAACTACCTACCTATCTATATCAAACAGAGCTCCTCATTAGCACTGTTCAAGAAAAATCTTGATGATTGGATGGGAGATAGAAAATTCACCCTGGGGATCACATCTGTGACTCTGCTCGACAATGGCACAGGAAAATAATTTTCTTGGGTGGCGAAAGCCAGGGTACCTTTAGCTAGGCTTATATAGGCCCTAAGGCCAATAGCCTAGTACCTACCTATGAACCTATGAATCTAAAACCCATAACATCAAATTTCATAACATCTAACACTACAAATCACAAGAAAATAACATCCCCTCCACATATAATGACACCAAACTACCAAACACACTTTATACTACACTTCTGCAGGTGGGCAAGCCCCCCTATACCTACCACACCCACCATAAATTAAATATACCAACTCCAAGATCGCACTACAGTGGCAAAAAGTTAATTTCCTAACCCCACTGTATCAAGTCTTTGAAGGCAAAAGGCCGATGTGCCAGAAGAGTATGTAATAAAGAGAGAATTTTTACCTTGCTTGCTGATGTTGGATGTTTGGCTTCATTTTGGTGTTTCTTACATTGTTCATAGGTTCATAGGTAGATACTAGACTATCTGTCCTAGGGCATTTATAAGCCTAGCCAGAGTGTATTTGGCTTCCGCCTCCCTATTAAATTAGCCTACTGTGCCTCTGTAAAGTAGGTCACAGAAGGTACCCTTTAAGATTAGTTTACTGTGCCTCTGTCTAGCAGGGACACAGGAGAGATCCCAGGGGTGAATTTGCGATTTCCCATCCATGCGTCCAAATTTCGCTTGAAGAGGGTCAGCGAGCGGCTATGTCTAACATGAATTGGGATTCTATTCCAGAGTGAGGGTAGCCTCTGGGAAATTAATCTGTCCCTCCAGCATGTCCTATTTATTTTTGTGCTGAGGTTTAGGTCCCTGGATCATGTGGCTCTAAGGGACTTAGATTTTTTGTGGTGGAGCATGTCCATTAATTCTGGGTTTGACATGGCTTTGTACGTCAGGCATAGATTGCCTCTGAGTAGGCGGTAAGCAACTGAGTAGAGCTGGAGTTACTTTAGTCGAGCTGCATAGGACATCTGTTTGTAGCCCATGATCCTCTTGGTGAGGTACTTTTGGGGTCTCTCCAGTTGCCGCAGGTGTCTGGTAAGGTACATCCCAAAAGGGGCATTGTATTCAATTATGGGCCTGATGAGTGACAGGTAGAGGTGCACAATGACCTCTCTTGATCTAGATGCGAACCCTTTCATGATAAGGTGGGCTATATAGAAGGTCTTTCAAACCACTTTGGCAACGTGATTATCAAAGGAGAGATTACTATCTACGTTGGTCCCCAAATCTCTAATTACTTCTTCCGTACTTAATGGATTACCACCTATGTGGTAATTAGTGGGCACCTTGTTTTTTCCAAAGGGGATGACTATGCACTTTTTAGCATTTAGCTTGAGGCTGTGGCTCTGGCACCAAGCATCAGTCTCTTTGAGACCCTTTTGGAGGATGCTTGTGTCAGCTGGAGATTCGATTATGGCCCCCAGTTTGCAGTCATCTGTGAACTCTGTCAGCCATAATCCCCCCGTGTTAGCCTGAACCTCAGAGAAGTATATACCGAACAAGAGAGGTCCCAGAACTGAGCCCTGTGGGACGCCACTTGTAACTGGTTTGGATTCAGACATGGCACCTGCGATTCTGACCATGTGGGTTCTATCTCTGAGCCAGTTTGCAACCCATCTTGTGATATAGGGGTTGATATTTAAGCTGGTAAGCTTATTTATGATGCCCTAGTGGGGTATTGTGTCAAAGGCTTTTGCGAGGTCCAGGTAGGCTGTGTGGACTAACTTGCCCTCATCTATGGCTTTGGTAACTGTTTCAAAGAAATCAACTAGGTTTAAGAGGCAAGATCTGCCCTTAACAAAGCCGAATTGGGTAGTACAGTGTCTGGAGGCTCCCATTGTCTTTGTTTATGAGTTCCATGATAATACGCTCCATAGCTTTACAGACCAGACTAGTCAGGCTTATGGGGTGATAGTTTCTGGGATCCGTTGTGGCATCACCTTTGTGGAGTGGGACCACTGTAGCTGTACGCCATTCTTTGGGTACATATCCTGTAGTAAGGCTAAGTCTGAACAGTGACTTAATGTGAGGGTTCAGTTCTTCTTGGAGCTCATGTAAGACACAGCCTGGGACACCATCCAGTCCCATAGATGCTGTGTTTTTTGCTTTGGAGAGGGCAGCTTTCACCTGTGCATCTGTGATGTCAGGGAGGCTACATTCAGTTGGGATAGGCGTTTGCTCCTTTGGGGGGGAAGGGGGGAGAAGTTTGCGCTGAATCTGTCTGCCAGGATGTTGGCTATGTCTGTAGGTTCGGTATATTTTGTACCATTATGCAACAATTCAGAGCATATCTGGGAGTTTCCGCCCATGTTCCTGACATAACTAAAGAAGGCCTTGTGATTATCTTTAGTGTCTATGGCAATTTTTCTTTCGAAACTGGCCTTTGATGATTTTATGAGGGATCGAAGTTTCTTGCTAATACTGATCAGAGATACCTTCACTTTTTGGGATTTTGCTGTGGCATGTAGTAGGTTCGTCTTTCTGTTGTATAGCTTATTTATGGCCGGGGTCCACCAGACCGGTCTCCTGTTTTTGGAGGAGTGAGTCTTGGTTTTATTTGGGATAGCACGATCCATGCATTCCTGCAGGTGCTCATAGAATGTATTTGTAAAGGATTCTGCAGATTGGGCTGTATTATCCTCTGGCCCAGGGGCTTTGAAGGATTCCACCCCAGTCTTGAGAAGTGCAAAGTTGGCTTTTGAGACATTCTTCACAGTGATTTCCTTGGCTGGGGGTGGGGACGGGATATGGATGCCCAGGGAAATTTGTTTATGGTCTGATCTTACCAATGAGGGGTTTACCTCTGGTGTGGAACATAGAGTCCCCATGTTGGTGATGACCAGGTCCAATATGTTGTTCCCTCTTGTGGGAGTGGTGAACAGTTGTTCCATTGTGTTAAAGTTTATAAATTCAAGGAACCGTTGGGCGAGGGTGTTTGGGCTTGAGTAGTTTTCCCAGTCAATG
Source organism: Protopterus annectens (assembly GCF_019279795.1). Classification (NCBI taxonomy): domain Eukaryota; kingdom Metazoa; phylum Chordata; order Ceratodontiformes; family Protopteridae; genus Protopterus; species Protopterus annectens. The sequence goes on from NC_056743.1 coordinate 1,734,311,447, forward strand.
TTTGGGTAGTTGAAATCACCCAATAACATAGTGTTTGGAGAGACCTTCATATTCTCCAGTGTTCTCATGAATGCCAAGTGGGGTTCCTGTAATAGGGAGGGTGTTCTGTAGCAGGCTACAAACTGAAAGGCAGTTTTGCCCGCTCTTAGTTGCACATGGATGGTTTCCGATGCTTCGTGCAGTGCCACTAACCTGGAGGTGTAGGTATCTTTGATGAATATAGATACTCCCCCTCCTTTTGTGCTTTGGTCTGAGTTTTGGGGCCGAAACGCATGGTATGAGTTATAACCTGGTAGTGCTGGGGTGCTCTCAGGAGCCTTGAACCAGGTTTCTGTTACTGCACAGACATCGATTTTCTCCATACTGAGGAGAGTCTTGAGTGCATGCATCTTGAGGTTTAGACTTCTGGCATTGACTAGCATTACCTTTAGTTTTTTTATCTTTGGGTTGTCTATGGAGGTGGGTTTGTCCTTTGAGCCTTGCCTAAAAAAGGCACTATGGGGGTGGCAAGAGCCTTGGCCAGTAAACGAAAGCCTAAGGGTGACAGGTGCAAGCCATCCCTATCGAAGCAACGTGGCTTGCCGAGCATGTCATCCCAGGCTGACAGACACTGGATCCCCTTTGAATGACACCAATACTTTAGCCAATTGTTGAAACTGATCATTTTGTCTTTATACTGTGGCATCATTCTTGGTGAGGGCAAGATGCTACTCAAGGTCAGGGACATACCAGCCTGGGCTACATGGTCAGAGAGCTCCTCTATGTCTCTTTTCATCTAGTCCAGGGAGGTACGTCTCAGGTCATTCGCACCAGCATGGACAATGATGGAGTCATACTTGTACTTGCTTTGGAGTGACCTGAGTGCCTGCGTTATGTGGCAGATCCTGGCACCCGATAGGCAGCTTACAGTGACCTTCTCCTTGTTCAGTCTGGTGAGCGGGACATCAGTGTGCCGGGCAATAGAGTCCCTTATAACAAGTGTGTTTGGTGTGTTGTTTGGCCTTAAGGGCTGTGACTGTGAGGCACACTGATTTTGTGATATATGTGATTTGTGGGTATTGTTGAGGGGTGGCTGTTGCTTGGATATCTGCTTAGGAGGTCTTTGCTGTTTAGGCAGATTTTTATTTAGAGCCTCCGAGTATGTTTTGTGTGTTTATGTGTTGGGTATGCAGATGCAATAGGTCTGTGTGAGACTAGATTTGTGGTGTGGGTGGTTACCTTTTCCTCCTGACTGACTGTGCCAGTCTTGGGTTGAGAGAGCTCTGCCTCCAGTTTGGCTGTGTAACTGCATCTCTTACATGTATTAGAGTTTGTTGGAAGGAGGAGAGGGTTGTCTGTGTACATAAGGCAATTGTAACATTGCCTCAAAATTCCCAGATTCACCAGCTGGACTGGAGAGTAACCTTGAAACTGACCCTTGGACATACCAGATTAGTATAGGGAACTGTTCTTTTACTGATCAGATTAGGGAAGGGAACTGATTTTTCATTTGATCAGGAAGGGCCAATCAGGAGTCTAATACTTATGAGAAGTCAAGGAGGGTGTAGTGCTTTAGTTAGTTAGTGTTTCCTTATAAGAGCTGAGCAAGTGCAGGTCTTTAGAAAGAGAATAGAGTGATTACTTTGGGAGTTTGAACATTTCTAAGGGAAAAAGTGAAGAGCACACTTTGTGGAGCCTGGAATAGTTTAAACCTGTTTAGGCGGCGCTGCCCGACGCTGCTCAGTGCGCAAAACCACACAAAAAGACAGTTGTAGGGTTTTAAGAGAGAGAGATCAAGGAGTTTAGAATTGACCCAAAATGGCCAAAAAAACTACAGCTTCTAGGTAGTAACCACTCCTCCAGGGACAGACAGGCTGTTCAGTGTTAACCACTCTAAAAACTTCCAAACAGTTCAGAACAGCAAATCTGTAACTGAACTTTCTTAACTTTCAGAAAGTGGGAAAAAAGCAAGATCTTTTTGTTTTTTTTTTTTTCTTTTTGTTGTAGTTTAAAGGTAGCAGAGATACACAAGCAACAAAATAATCAGGGTACCTTTAGCTAGGCTTATATAGGCCCCAGGGCCAATAGCCTAGTACCTACCTATGAACCTATAACCCATAACATCAAATTTCATAACATCTAACACTACAAATCACAAGAAAATATATAAAATAATTAAAAGAAATAAAAGAAAAAAATAACGCTAGGGATGGCTTGCACCTGTCACCCCTGTGATGTTCATTTGTGTTTTCAAAATGTATAGCATAGTTACTGATTTTCATACATTTTATAACATGGCTGCCTTCATTATATGCAGGTGTTTTCCATGCTAGTGACTTATTAAACTCCCTTTGCTGGGAGGATATTGTGAGTCACAGTGAGCTTATTTTATTATGGGTTAGAAATTCCAAAATGGACCAAGTTGGTAATGGGCAGCAAGTATATTTAGATAGGATGAGGTGGTTGGCCATTTGCCCAGTTCACTGGTTCAGGTTACTGCACAAGGTCACCCCCAGGGATTCTCATTTAGGTCTGGTCTTCACTTGGGAGGGTGGCGAGCCCATTAGGTGGGTCTATATTATGTAATCGAATGTTTAGTTAATCGAATAACTAAACATCACTCGCTAAATGTCGAAGACCCAAAACCGTGAATGCCAGTTTCCACACAAGGAAACAATGCCATTGTCCTACATTAAAAAAAACAAAAAAAAAACAATAAACACAAATGAAGTGGAGGGCTTCCCACCCACACCACCTGATGTGGGGGCTGTGCCCCCCCAACTAAATATATCAACTCTGAGATTGCTCCACATTGAAAACAGGGCAAAACCCATGTAATGGCCAAATGACATGTTTCCCTGAGTGGAAACTGCCATTCGCGGTTTTGGGTCTTCAATGTTTAGTGATTGATGTTTAGTTATTCGATTAACTAAATGATCGATCATTTAATATAGACCCCATTAGGTTGTTAGAGGTCAACTTGTTCTTATGGAAGACTATTGTAGGACAAGCCATACATACCTTTAGAATAGACCACACTTCCAACTTAGCCATGCAGCACCATTCAGCTAAGGTCCGGCAAAAAACAGGAAAGCCAGTATCTGACACCTTCTTGTCATACATCAGGCACTAACCTCTTATTTCTAGTTCAGACAAAGAGGTTCCTTCGTCAAAAGAGCCACAATCTAAGCATTGGTTTGTGCAGCCAGGCATGCTGGTTCATTAGATCATAACAAATGGGTAGTTCATTGCCTTTTTGGGACTTTTATAGTTTAAATTTTGGGAAATTAGGCAGAACCTTATAAAAATGGAAGATTTCCTAAGGTTCTGATAATTCATCTTGGGGGAAATAAGTTGAAGAGGACTCTGAAAAAATCCTGCTAGGCAGAATCCTATCTGATATGCAGAAGTTTCACATGCTATATCCAGAAGTAGTTTTGTTTTGGCCAATGAGTGTGCTGAGAATCCATTGGGATGGAGCTAGGAGTTTTGAAGCAATCGAGATGTCCATATATTTCATTAATCACAGAATGACACGTGGCCTGCCAAATCAAATTTCAAGTCATCCACCACAAAGATCTTGACAATTTGAACTCTGATTTTTATACCATTGTCTTAGTACATTTAAATAATTTAGGTTTTCATTTGTTTAATTGAGACAGCTCATTAGCTACTGAGGATTTTTTTAAAAGGTAACTCTCAGGCTACTTTAGGGAACTTGGCTATCAGGGGCTGAAGGCTGCTAGAGTCGAATGACATAGAGACATTCTGGGATGGTGGTTGCCTTTTGCATCCCCTTCCCCATTTTCACCCGTTTGTGCTCCGTGGACTCACTTTGCTATACAGCTGGTTTTAGTTTAATCAGTGGTCATGTTAACAGGTGTTTGGGTTACTAGGAAAGACATAAAGGGCTTTACAATGAGGTCCAAGGTAGCATAAGGTCATGCATCCAGTCCTGTAAAGATTAACCAGAAGATGCTTGCTGACTCCAACAGTTTTGATGCTCAATGATTACAGGCTGTTTCTGTTATGATACACTTATATGTGATCATACTGTAGCATCTTCAATGTTGTCTGTTGTATTGAATAAATAGATGCAACAGCATTACAGTGTGGTTATTGACTCAGCTTAGAGGAAAATGACAACTTAACTGTGAGTCGCATTGTCTGCGAGTTGGGTTTAGGTGGCTGGTCCTCAGTTTCCTGACTTTTAATGTGAACTATGCTGTCCTCATGGCAGTTTTCATCTGTGGCTCAAAGGCCCTCACACTACCTCCCTCAAAGGCATGGTTCTTATTAGAAGGGTGCCTTGCAGACCCCCCACTTGTTGGCCCCTGTTTGTGCTCAGCTGCCTCACCTTACTGTGCAGGTTGGGTTCATTTTAACTGGCAACCATGGCAAGAGGTGTTTGGGTTGTGAGGAAAGACATAAAGGGCTTTACAACCAGGTCAGAGGTAGCTTGGGTCAAGAACCCTGTCCTGTAAAGGTTAGCCAGAACAGGCTTGCTAATGCCAACCAGCTCAATTGTTAATGGTTACTGGTTGTTTTTTATGATACAGTTATTTGTGATTGTACTGTGGCTTCTTTAATGTTGTCTGTTGTATTGAATAAATGGACATAACAGAATGTGTTTACTGACTCAGCTTACAGGACAAATTAAATTAGAAAATTAATTAAACAGAAGGTAAAAACAGAAACCCGTAGTTCTGAAAAAAAATTTCAGTATGGTCATGGCTTTGCACACAAACATTATTATTTTTTTCTCTGCATAGACCACAATTTATCATCTGTCTGAAAAATACATTAAACAAACTAATGACCTATATGTAAATCAGACCCATGTGCTGGTTTGTCTGCTCCCACAGTGCATTGTAATTTTTCATGTGAAAAAAAGTGGTAATATACTCAGCTTACTGATAGACCTTTCAAAATAACAAAAGATAACTAATATACACTGAAATAATTTTGAGATGGGGGAAAACAAATAAAAAGAGTGGATGAGTGAATGACTTCACAACTAATAAATGATTTTAGAAACCCTTGGTTATGAACTGAAATGCAGTTATCATCATTACATGTGAAAGGGGCATTATGTATGATTTTACGTCTACGGACGCTTTCCTTACTTATGTTATATCACTTCAAAGGCAACGACTTAAAAGTGAAACTGCAGAAAAAATGTATAATATTTTGTCCTCTTTGCATACAGCATAAATTAAACAAATGTAGAACTTATTTGCACTTTTGCACAATGTATAGAGAAAAATTAAAACTGTCAAAAAATGAATGCTTTCAAGTAGTAAGCACAATATAATGAAAAGTTTTTCCATCATAAGATAACTGTTTCAGATCCAGGAATAAAGCATGTAAAAATCATTATGTGAAAATTCACAATGCACCAGAACTTGTTTATAAGAGTTCTGACCTGTTTTCAAGAGAGTTTAGCATAATAGATAAACTAATGTACATCGAAACAGTAATTATTAAGGTAAAGGACAAGAGCAAATAAAATGAATACTGATATTTTTTAAATCATGGGATATATGTAAAAATATGGCAGATATCAGTAAGCTGTTAAGTGAATTGTATACAGTTTTTCTTAGGAATAGTTTTAATTATAAACTGAGAACCCAGGCAACACAAGATGACAAAAAACACTGAACCAACTGCTGGAATCCAAACAGAAAATGACCAGAACCAGTTCACAACTGTTTTATTACAGGAATTAAGCATTTTTGGTGTATATAACATACACCTCTTAAGAATAAAAAACTTTCACAAAAATTCAGTTTAAATAAGCCACCAATAAAATCACATGACCCATCAACACACCTACCAATTCTAATCTTAAAGGCTACTTGCTCATATAATAAAATACATAAAAGTCTATACAAATATATACTAAGAAAAAAACTAACCTGATATTTCCCTAATGTGTACAACATAAATTAAATATAGTGAGACATATGTCTTAAAACACAAGCTATGGGTAAAGACTCATTCAAACCTGGGGGTGAGGTGTCATTTAATTTCAGTTGCCAATGTAACTCCCTCCGTTCTACCATGTTACACCATGGTCCCCCCAGTAAAGTCCATTGTATGGTATCAATACCAAAAAATAAAAAAAACATGGTCTGGATGTTTTTCTACATGACAATGCAATGCTTTAGTAGTTCTCCTTTGCTTGATGTCATAAATGTATTCATAAATGTGTTCTTTAAAACTATGGATGGTTTTCCTAACATAAAAACTTGAGCACATTTTACATAAAGCCACATAAATCACTCTCATTGATTTACAATTACAAAAAAAGTGTGCCCTTACTTTCATACCATTAATAAGCACCTCATGTTTCTCTAAAATGTACTGGCACAAATTGCATGCACCACATTTATAAGTGCCCTAATTCCTTTCACTAATAGTAGTATATATTGTGTTATCTGATTCTAACATGTTCTTAATGCATCTAGCTTTTCTCATGACAAATATTGATTTGGTTCCCAGAATGTCAGATATCTCTTCAAATGCTTGAAAAACAAGACAATTGTGGTTAATAATATTCCAAATGTAACCATATTCTTCAGTAAAAGTGGTAATGAATGAACAGTTATACCCACCATTTGTTTCTCTCTGATAAACCAAAGTTTTATTGTCTAACAAAATGGGAACCACCTCCTTTTGCTGTCTCTTCTGAAGGACTTCCCTCCAAATTAAATCAACTAAATCTGGGGGGGTGACCCTTAGTTGTAAACATCCCTTTCAAATTTACACATTCTTTGAAAAAAATTTCTTCACTAGAAATCATACGGGCTAATCTTATATATTGCCCCCTTAATGATTCCCCTCTTTTGGTGCATTGAGTGACAACTACTGTAGTGCAAACGATTATTAGAGTATGTTGCTTTCCTATACTGTGCTATGTATACTTTTATCCATGTCATCCTTGAAAATAAACACATCCAAATAGTTAATACTTACTGTAATGTAGTGGTATGTAAACTTTAATTAAGAGGTAGTGGAATGTAAATATTCCAAAAATCTATCAGTGTCTACTTTACTAGCATCCCAACCAATACAAATGTCATCCATAAACCTCACATATAAATAATGAGGTGGAACATTTTCATTGTTAAATATAAGCTCTTTTCCCTTTAAAGTAATACTATGTTCGCAAACACTGGGAGTGATTTATGTGGCTTTATGTAAAGTGCGCTCAAGTTTTTTTGTTGGGAAAACCATCCATAGTTTTAAAGAATGCATTTATGAACACATTTATGACATCAAGCAAAGGAGAACTATTAATGCATTGTATTTTCATGTAGAAAAACATTCAGACCATTTTTTTTATTTTTTGGTATCAATAACATACAACGGAATTTACTGGGGGGACCATGGTGTGACATGTTAGAACGGAGGGAGTTACATTGGCAACTGAATTTAAATGCCACCTCACCCCCAGGTTTGAATGAGTCTTTATCCATAGCTTCTGTTTTAAGACTTATGTCTCACTATATTTAATTTGTTATTATGTTGTACACATTAGGGAAATATCAGGTTAGTTTTTTTCTTAGTATATCCGACGTACCAGAATACTATGTAATAAAGAGAGAATTTTTACCCTGCTTGCTGGTGTTGGACATTTGGCTTCATTTTGGTGTTTCTTACACTATGCTATACATTCCCTGAACAATAATGACAAGGAGTTTCCTCCCTTTTGGCTTCCTGAAATCATTTGAAGCCCCTCAAATATTTTCCCAGCCTTTGATTAACCTGCCAGACAGCAAATGACTGGAGAAATCCTTAAGGCCCAAGAAGCATGTCATCCAGCCTTACATTGCAAAGCAAACCTGTAGCATGTTTAGAAAATCATCTAGTGAGTATCTGAAAACCAGGAAGTGAAGGATCAAAGACAACCCCCAGACTCTATGGCAATGGGCAAAGACCTATAAAATCCCATGGAAATCTGGACTGATGAGGAATATACCTTCCTAGTTTTCTTGGCCCAGGATCTTGCCAACAATAATGCAGTTATTTTTTCTCAAGTTAACTAGAATTCCAGAGAAATTGCTGTGCCATTTGATTCCACATGCTTGACCATTTGCTAAAACCTGATAAACAGAAAATGGGAAAGGCTATCAGCAATAACAGTGTGGCAAGCAGGCACATGCATGCTAGAAAAAGTCAAATTAATTTCCAAACTCAGTAAAAGCAAATGCCTAATTACAGAGTGCACCTGTTTGGACTTGGAAGACTGTTTAGGGCATGGACAACTGCAGCATTGTCTGAATAAAAAGAAACTCGGCTAAGTAATGTGCCCTTCCAAACTAGAGTGGCTACCTATAGAAGAAAGATCTCCAGGAAGTAACATCCTATGCTAAACCCTCCTGCTGCATTCATTAAAAGATCAAGGTAACTGGAGGAAACCCAAGGTGACTACCAGAAAGACACACCATTGAATTGGTTCAAGAATGTGAACAAGAGACAGAGGTCTTCTTTAACCTTTCTGGTCAGATGAACCTTGTAATTATTGGGTTTGTTTCTTTTCAGTAAATCAGAACTGGACTAAATGAAAGTACTGCCTGGTGAAACTGCCCTGCAGGGACAATTCAATAGCATGTGAAGCTGCATGATTTCCTCCATGCAGGCTTTACTGGCTCCCAAAACTGCCCAAATTAAATGCCTAACCTGAGTAATTTGCTTGGTGAAAATTTAAAAGACCTATTGTTGGCATCAACTGGTAAGCTCAAAAAGGTCAAGAGCTGATTCAGTTCTTATGACTTGTCATTGGCTAAAGGAATTCCTAAGCTAACATAAATCTCATTGAACACCATCATCCCTTGGACTGTCCCTCTCTGACACTCTCCAACTATCAAAAAAATCTTCCAGGTAGTGGATCACTAGCTGTCAATGTGCCCTGTCCTGCCAGCGTCCATGCAAAGCTGTGCAGAAGAGTTTGAACATAGCATAAGCCAACAAACACCCCTATGGGCATGCCAGTGTTGAAAAAGAACTTCTCATCAAACTGGAATCCTGACCAAGCCTCCTGCCTAATGGGAAGCTGCTGGAATGCCAACTGGATGTCCAATTTGCAAAGCCAAGGGTAAGAAAAGCCCATAATTGCTTCCACTGCCTGATCCAGGGAACAGTAACATACCTTGACCTGGTCATTGTCAATGAAATCATTGACTGAGTCACCAAGGCTATGATAGTCAGTGAGTCAGCCTGTACTCACTCTAATATTTCTTAGGGACCAGGCCAAAGGGAGAAATTTTAAAAGTAGGCCAGGAAGAAGCGGAAAAGGGGAAAATTACCCTGCCATCTGTCTGTTGATTTTGAATTTGCTTAGCTGCTATGTCTTCAAGTCCCTTAATGCCTGGAATGTTTTTAACTGAATTAACATCTAATGGGACCAAAGCACCACTCTTGAAACCTTTATTAAAACCTCTGAGAATGACTGAGGTAGCTCCTTGGTCAGGGTAATAAAAAAAAAAGTGGGTCAATTTATTTAGTCTGAATGGGGAGTGGGAGAGATGAGGACCAGCCCAAACCCCTTCCAGTGGTGAGTCTGTGTCCATGAAAAAACTGCATGCCTCTGGGAGAGGTATACTGTATCCTCCCAAGGCTTGCCTTGTGGTAAACAGATGCAATGCTGTGACCCCCTAACCTATGATCCCCCAGCACAAGGACACAGAGTGACCTTTCCCACAACTGGAACACAGGTGATCAGACTTACAAGATGCCAAAGGCACTTCCTATAGTTGAAAGTCCAACAGAACTTATCCTCACCATTGCATCTGCTAAATTGATATGGCTCAGGGAAGCTCAGCTTGTCCAACATGACACTCAGACAGATGTTAGGTTGCCTTAGTTTCCACCTGAGAGACTTGCCTATAGCTTTTAATTATCTAAATTATTGATCATACGTTGACCAGCCTGAGCCCCCTTTGACATGGTGAGCTTCCAAATGGCCAAAAAATAGGCCAGAAAAAGCAGCGTCTGACTTGGATCCTTTTTTATAATCGCTTCCATGAAGATCACAAAGCCTAAAAAACACTCATCTCAGTATTTTACCAACCTACTGTTTAAGACCTTTTTCCCAATGGCTGTGAGAACAGCCATCAAATTCTTGTTAGAAGCATTATTGCCATCCATAATGCAGCAGATTCCCTTGATATTGACCAAGTAAAATATTTCTACAAAGTCACCTTTGAGAATCTTCTTTTTAACACTGACAGGGATATAAGCCGTGATGTGATGTGCGTGAACTGCAACTGCAGAATTTAGTTTAGTGGAAAAATAATAATAATAATGCTAAGGTCCAGTCCATCATCATCTAGATGAAAATTATATCATATCAAATTATATCATCAGGTTGGGTGATGGTGAGGAAGAAGGTGACCAATTTTGAACCCTCCTTGTTCCCCAGATGAAAAAGTAGGTGTGGCACCAAAATTCCTCTCGAATGCTTGGTCAAACCCTTCTTTCTTCCGGTAAAGAACTGATAAACTCCTCAGTGTATCCTTCAGTGGACTGACCTTAGTCATTTAGCCTTACCCTTGTAACCCCCCCCCCCCCCCCAGAAACATTATCTTCAGTTTCTGGTGAAGCCTGTACCAGGCTTGCAGTAATGTCCCTTGGACGTAAGGCTTCTCTTTTTGTCTTCCTTGACCTCTTGGAAGGAGGGGCATAACCAACACCCTTTCAGGAATGTCCATCACTGTTTTCCTGCTGGTTTGCCCTTGTTCCATCAACTGTGCTACCACTAAGTCAGACAGCAACCCTTGGGCTTCCTGGAAAAACTGAAGCCATCTGTCATTAGAAATCTGCAAGGAAGAAAGCCCTACAAAAATAGAGAAGGATTAGATCCATACTTTACAATATAGTAAAAAAAATAATAATATTTTACTAACTGTCCCTGTTGAATGTGGCAGCCTGGATTATACATATATTTCTTTAGAGCCAGAACTATAGTAAGCTACTAGTTAACCTACAATTAGAATTTCTGTCTGTCTGCACTCAACAGATGGCACCAAAATCCTCTGTTGGCTGGATGTCCTGCTGCTGAGGCTTTCCAGAATGCTAGCACTTCACAACCCAGTATACCTTAATCAAATTCCATCTCAAATTGCAGTTGTACTGACAACAGCTCTCCCTGTGTGCCATTCATCAGTTTAATCTGCATATTTTACCCATTGAGAAAAGTAGCCTTTTAGGCATTTTATGACCTGACTGCTGCTGCTACTCTAGAAACCACATCAGTAATGCAAGGCTTTTAAAACATTAGTAAACAGAGTTTTTTGTTTCTTTTATTTCATATTTTATTCTGTGGTGATTGTGAATCCTGGCCATCTACAACAATTTTGTGACATGGCTTCTACCTATAGAAAGTATCTGAGTCAGGCAAACAATAGTGGAAACCATATTTCTCTTTCTTTCATGTTTTACTGTATTCTAATTTTTGAATACAAGCCTGGTCTAGTGACTTTCTGACCTGCTAGTAATTCCATAGAAAGCAAGTGTGTGACAGAAGGTTGGAGCATTAGAAGACACACTCTTCAGTTCCTTTTTCAGCTTCATGTTTAATATGTGCTGATTTCTGAATACTACTAGAGAAATGCACTATTTTTTATGAGTGGGCTGCTTGTACATCTGTAGAAGCATAAGTGATGCAAAATTTCCCTGGCACAGCTTTCTTTATTTATTTAAATATGAGCCAGGAGCTGGGGCATAGTCTGCCAATCCAATGTAAGTCAGAGAGAAGCACAAATCCAAAGATGACTTTATTCTGGGAGTTGAAACAAGATTGGAACTGTGGATTTACAGGACATTTAAAAGTAAAATGACACTGTGGGTGGGAATGAAAGTGACGTGTTGAGGTGGGCGTGCCTTGTCAGCTTAACTCAGACCCTAATTTTAAACACTGGGATTGTCCCTTTACGGTGTTATATCTCATACATACAAGGTATAAGGTTTGATTCCCAGCTCAGAAGGGAAATTGGCTAGGCTTAAATGTCCTGTAAAGACAGCTAGCCTAGTACTTGCCTATGAACTTATGAACAGAATCTGTGGACAAAATAGTGGTTCTGGGTGTTATTATACCATTGGGTGGTTTTCATTTTTGAGAGCTTAGCATAATGGTTAAGGTGTTTACCTTACCCCTATAAGGTGCAGCGTTCAATTCTCACATGGGGTAATTGGCTAGGTTTAAAATAGCTCACAACGGCAGTTAGCCTAGTACTAATTTATGAATCTATTAGCACTAATACATGACTCTAGTGAAAGCAGTGGTGGTGCTGCGGTAGCGTTGTCGCCTCACAGTAAGACGTTGTCCTGTTCGATTCTCAGCTAGAGCATCTTCTGTGTGGAGACATGCATGAATGGGCGTACCTTCTTTGAAGGTTGTGTGTCAGGGCCGGCAACTCGGCATGTAAAAATCTTCTGCCAATCATTAATGGACCGGATTTCTGCTGTGGCGACCCCTAACCGGGAAAAGCTGAAACACACAACATGACTCTAGTGAAAAACAACTTAGCTACTTTAAATTGTTGGTAACATCAACCTGAAACCTTGATAAAGTAATATAACATCTATGAGAAAGAAAGCAAACCACACTTTATCATCATCCTTACTTATTAAGTGCAATTCATCACCATTTCTATGAACACATCAGACTTGAAGGAAACAAGAGGACATTGCCAAAAGTGAGACAGCCATAGGAGCATCAATGAAAACAAAGACAGATGAGAGGCATGATCCTGCACACTGTTCTCATCCCAAACCCCCATGCAACAATAAAGGACCCTTCAAAATATTACAGCCATTAACTTGCAAGAGTGACATAATAAGAGAGTGCAAAGTAATACACACTTTCTGAAGTGAAATAAGTCTATAACTTGAGTATTGTCACTAACTATCAATAGCAGTTCCCCACCTTTTCTCATCAGACCCCAGTCCTCACAAATTGCTAACTTTTCAACAATGGATCAAAAGGGCAAGATAAGCAGCTGTGCCCAGACCTCAGTCCAACCCTTGGGCAAGCAAAAGCAATGTGTGGCATACCGATTGTACATTCAGTAATTGCAAGCCATCACCTACCCAACAACAGTCACCGGCTTCAATTGGGAGCAAGAGAGCAAAGACAAAATCAAAGTTAAACTCAGGGATAGTGGGAGAAGTATCAGCCCAACCATGTGAGGGTGTCCCCCTTTCAAAAATTACCCAACCTCTCCACCATCGATGTTCGGATGTTCTTACACCCAGACAACTTCGACCTCTGAACTCACTACACAGTATTATTTTTTTTTCTTTTGAATAAAAATCCTTGCCCAGCACCCCTCCACCTCAAAATGCCACCTGAAGATGGCAGAAAAAGCCCCAAAACCCAAAGCCATGAATACTCTCATTAGAGTATTCACCCATATGGTCGCTGACAGCTGGCTTCATCTGCATGCTCCTTTTGAGACGCTGATGAAATCTGTCTTAAGAACAGTATTGCTCACCTTAAACATCAGATGACCAAGAACCCACTCCCTAGACCCAGCTTACAGGCAATGCAACTTACAGGTAAGTTGCCCTTAGAAATGATCATATATGACGTGTATCATAGCTTTATTTAATATACTGAGCCTGGCTTTTGTTATAATTTAAGTTATTTATTTAGTTATTTTGTTTTTAATATAGTGTATGCAGTTAATGCTTTTAAACTGTGTGGTGCTTTATAATGTTTACTAATAGGTGGTTGTCAGTCATATCTTATTATTTCAAGGTTACTCAAAATCTATCAATTATGGTGAAGAATGTTTTTCTTAATTTCTGGAGGGTTGGATTTTTTTCCCATGGTGACATTTTAACCATACTGATGTAAAAAGCAAATAGTATGTTTGTGTGAGGCACTCACTGTAACTGTGGATCATTGAAACATGCAGATGTATTTCGTTACATTCCTTGCATATGGGCATTGCCTGTCAATCACTGCTCTAGTCAGAAACCAAAGTAGTCAAACCTTTATATAGAATTCTGAAAGTCTGGTATTAGGCTCCTTATTTCTAAAATAGTTTTTTATTCGATTTACCTCTGTCATCTTCTCTGACATTTATTTCTGGGGTACAGAAAACAATAAATTACATTATTGTAAAACAGTTGTAAGTAGCCAAGATAAAAAGTAAAATTATAACAGAAAGAAAGTTAATCAATAAACAGTTATGAAATCAGAGTTGTTGCATCTTTCGGCTTTTCCCGGTTAGGGGTCGCCACAGTGGAACTCCGGTCTGCTAATGATTGGCAGTAGATTTTTACTTGCCGAGTTGCTGGCCCTGATGCACAACCTTCAACGAAGGTACGCCCATTCATGCATGTCTCCACACAGAAGACGTTCTAACTGAGAATCGAACAGGACAACATCCCGCAGCACCACCACCGCAGTTATGAAATCAGAGTACTGAATCAAAATATAGAAAATAAGATAGAAGGAAACGTCACATGTTATACCATTATATAAAACTCGCCATAGTGGAAGAGTGCCATAGGCAGCTATGTGATTTGAAAATCTGCTGACATGGCACATATCTTACATGAATGTATTACCTGCTTCATTACAAATGACTACAACTGAACTACTTATATATAGGCAGAAGTTAAATCACTATATCTTATCAACCTGAGCTGGGAGAATGATACTAATAACACAGAATGCACTATAGAGAGGATGAAAATCCTGCCGTACATTTAGACAATATATAATGCATTCCAGACCGAAACAAACCCCAACTAAAAATTCTTATTGAACTGAAACATTTCTAAAGAAAACAACAGTGGAAGCTGCTACTTTAATAGGGGGAAGCATGACCATCACATTAATGGTTTTGTTATGTTTAGCATAACAAGCACTGATGCAGAGCCTACAATTGCTTGCTTATTTCATCTTCTGTCATGTTTCCTTTAATAAATAAGACAAGGGGCTGGATTCCCGAAGGCTTGCATGGAGTCTAAGAGTAGGGCAAGACTCCAGCCAGCCAACATATCTGCCGAGTGATCCAGGAACAGCCGGCAGGGGCATGCAAGAGAGCTCCTAAAACGGCTCTTGCACGGACAGTGTTAGTTTATGCAAATTACCTCATTTGCTGCTGAAAGCTATGCAAATGAGGTAAATTTCTGATCCAGGAAACACTAACCTGTCCGAGTAAGAGTAGTGTTATTTGCAGAAATGTACTCGGTTGGCAGCTGAGTACCGTTCGGCAAATAGCAAAACGGAGTTATGACAGCTCCGAATAAAGGATGCATCCAGTTGAGGAAGCATGTCAGTGGCCAAATATATGGCCATTGGCATTTTTATCCATTGCAAAATAATAAAAAAATATATATTTTTTTCCCTCGATCTCCAATGTTTAATCGTAGCGCAGCGCCACGCAAATGTGCGGCGCTCTAAAAACCCTAAAAACAAAAAATAAAAGCCACAAATAGGTATTTTATTCAAAATATTCATCTGCCATGCAGGTGAATGGCAGGCTGAAGACAACATGGCTACTGAGTAGCGGTTGCTAAGGGGGGAAGCTCAGTCTGAGAGATGTAACCAAGCATTAGTAGGCAATCCTATGCAAATGAGTAAAAGGATAGTGAATCCCAAAGTTCCCTGTCATGTGAACCATGTCCCTAGAGTGTAAGAGTAGGATTAGGGGAGTAACAGAGTAGAAGAAAGGTGACATCATGAGGGGGTATGCATCAAAAAGACTGTAAGCTTATTGGAACAGAGTGGCATGTGTTTGCTGTGAGTTACTCAGGACTGGAAGAGGCGTGTCTACAGTTGTCTAAACTGAAACCCAGAAACCGAAGGTGTACACCGGGACTATCACTAAAGTTTCTTGCAAAGCTGCTTACACTGTGTGCACGTGTGTGCATGCCTGTAAACTGGTCTAAGCCTGTATGCACGAATGTGCACCCGCCTAAGCCTGTGTAAGCTTGTGTAAGCCTGTGTGCGCGCGTGTGCACGTGTTAGTGCTTGTTTGTGCGACGCTGCCCCCTGTGGAAACAGAAATGGGAAAAGGAAGGAAAAGAAGTAGTAGGAAGTTAACCAAGGAGAACTAGCAGAGCTGCCAGGTGAAATCAATCAGAATCAGCCAATTCCACAGGGAGTACACTAGCCCAGCCCAGCCCAGTACTTAAAACTCTGCAAACAACATTCCCCCATGTTTTTCTCAGAAACACTGCAACACTGCAGTCTACAAAGAGAAGTGAAAACTTAAAAAGCTTAACTGAGACAAAAAAATAAGGCGACATGTGCAAGATGCTGAGGGTGGTGCCATTGCGAATGCTGTTGAGCAACCCACAGTGAGGAGACGGAGAAGAGTGTACAGACCCAGGGTAACCTACCTGGGGCTTTATGAGCTGGAGATAGTGGAACGCTATAGAGTGGACAGAGAGCTCCTGCAGCAAATTGTTGAGCTGTGCAGGCCACGCCTCACACACAGAACCAACAGAGGCGAACCCATCCCAGTGGAAACCAAGGTATGTGTTGGCTTAAGAATACTAGCAACAGGTACCTTCTAGGGACCAATTGGTGATATGATGGGGATTTCACAGGACTCAGCATCCAGGGTACTGCACCAGTTCCTGAATGCCATGTCAGCACATGTCAGTGATCATGTATATTTCCCCAATTCCTGTGAGGTATTGGCCAGCAATATGCGTCTTTTCCATCAAATAGCAGAATACCCTGAGGTAGTGGGTGCAATTGACGGCACGCTTATACACATCAAAGCACCAGTCGGTGAGTGGGGTAGGGCCTACATCAACTGCAAGGGCTTCCACTCCATCAACTGCCAGGTTGTGTGTGATGCCCAGGGCATAATACTGAATGTGTGTGCTGGCTGCCCTGGAAGCTACCACGATTCCCATATCTGGCATCTGATGCAGCTGTACCAGACATTTGCCAATGGGGACATCCCTGACAGTCACCTAGTGGGGGATGCTGGATACGCACTGGAGCCGTGGCTGATGACACCCATCAGAAATGCACACACACCTGAACAAGAACTCCATAATGAGGCACACGCACAAACATGAAATGTAATCGAGCATTTGTTTGGGATGCTCAGGTCACTCTTCCATTGCCTGTACACATCTGGTGGAGCCTTGCAGTACTCACCAACTACATGTACCCAAATTGTCATGGTATGTGCCATGCTACACAATATGATCCTGCAAAAACAGCTGCAGCAGGAACAGCATGGGGCAGGGCCAAACAGCCCCCCATCATTGCCAAGGCCTGCACAGGCACAGCGTGACTCGAAGGAGGAACAACCTGAACCTGCCCCAGTAGGCAGAAGGAGGAGTGCCAAGTATGCTTTGGCCTTGGCAAAGAGGCAATGCATAGCACATACCCTGGCTCAGTAGGAACCCTGGAAAAGATACCTCCCTCTGACTCGCACATAAAATAAAAGGGATGCCTAACTTGACACTACCTGTTTCCAAACATGTATAGGGAGTGTAGTATGTGCATCCGACATAGGCAGCCCTGCAGCACCACCTGAGGCATGATTGCTATGTTTTAAGCAATATAAAGGAGTGCTAAGCAGGTTTTACCAATATCTAGTATATGTAAACAAAATTGCTCGTGCCAACTAGCGCAACGTTGGGCAACGTTGAGCAATGTTGGGCAAGGTTGGGCAAAGTTGAGCAAAGTCAGTTAAACATGCTCATATCTGCTTTACTGTTCCTTAAGCAGTCTGGTCTGCCCAGCATGAAAATAAAAAGCAATGATAGGACTCGAACCCAGGATACTGTGCACTATAGTCACAGTACTGAACCACTAAGCCATGATTGCATTTCAGTGGCACAGACAAAGCAGGAGGATACTGTGCACTATAGTCACAGTACTGAACCACTAAGCCATGATTGCATTTCAGTGGCACAGACAAAGCAGGAGGATACTGTGCACTATAGTCACAGTACTGAACCACTAAGCCATGATTGCATTTCAGTGGCACAGACAAAGCAGGACAATTGTACAATAATGCAAACACAAAGAAATGCAGTATCATGCCCCTAAAGAGTCAAATGGGTAACCTCCCCCACAGGCCTATGCAGACAGAGAACATCAGATTAGGCGGTGTGATGTGGGTTGTGTAGGCTATGAAGTCGCAATGTAATATACATGACATTGGACGCTAACATTTGTAGTACAGTAGTATTCCTCAAGCCACAATGATAGGCAACAGTACAGACTGAAATGGTGTCCTGTACATAGCAGTGAAGGCATAGCAAATGTGTATAAGTGTCAGGTGAAACCCACATCTTATGTACACCCACAGTAACAATCAAGTGTGCCCCCGGGTAGAAATGTACAAAGAATAGCTGTCCCCCCTGTATGTAGAAATGTTGATAAGTCTATGCAAAGTGTCGCATGGAAGCCCTGCAGGCACAGCATGATCCCTGTTGATCTATGACATAAAGGTGAGCCCTGCTGTAAAAATACAACTTGATTTTCCATACACATATAGTATACATGTCTATACCGGGTGTGCTCACACACTGCAACAAATGTAGTGGATTCCATTCATCATCACACTGAAAGGTCATACTGGGCATGCTCACACACTTAAAGAAACAAAGCAAATGACAGGCAGCAACATACAGAAAGGTCATACTGGGCATGCTCACACACAGACTAAATACAGATGCGATAATTAGGGATCTATGGACAAATGTGGATAGTTATCTCTACTTCCAGAAACACATTCACAAAGTGGTCGGAAAATCATGTTATGTGTTCACACAAACTGCCAAGGTCTGTGCATGTAGGTCAAAGGAGTTTCCCACTACTCAGCAGTCGTCAGAACTGTCAAAGAGTACCACAACACACTTGCGATGAATCTGACTAGGCATGTTCAGCAGCTAGAAAGACCAATGAAGTACCTTAACTCATTAACCCTGAGTATCTTCTCATGGTGCCTGTGTGCTTAAACCCGAGCGTGCCCATGAGAAGGTACAAATTACAAGCTGTTACCCCGAGTGCCTTCCACAAGTGAGAGAAAATGTACTGCAGATTTGTAGATCTACTTAATGTAAAACATGCTGAAATCGTAAGTGAATGTTTAGTTTAGCTTATATACTTACGATTCAGCATGTTTTTACATTAAGTTTACATTAAAGATCTTGTATAAAATCCACTTTAAAAGTTCTCGAGTAAGCAAGTGGTGGCAGCCAATTGGATTCTTGCAATCCAAGCCACCACTTGCACAACACCTCCACCCCATCCTAATTTCCTTTTGTTTTTCCCAGATAAATGGAGGGTCCAGCAGCAGGTATTTCCTTTCTTTTTGCTGATATTTGGAGATTTACCTGCTGCTAGATCCCCCTATTTTATTTGTGCATGGATCGCTGTTAGAGAGCCACACCAGTTTGTTAGATCATAGGAGGAGCTTCTCGGTTTAATTATTTTTTTTCTCCAGCTTGGCCCGCAAACGAACAGCTTATTTTTTTTTTCAGGTGAGCTATTGAATGCCATTCCAGCTGTAGGCACTACAATTTTCTGTTGCCTCACATATATTTTTCCACAGGGGTTTGCAGTCATTCTGTCTAATGTCACATGCTTGTTTTGAGGTGAAGTTGGTAGTGTCTGTGTAGTTATTTTCCTCTTATTAATAAGACTGATAGGGTTGGCCAGGCAATGGATATATGAGTCTGTAGTTTACGACATAAAAATAATAAAAACAAATGATGGCATATTTTGGTTTGCACGTTATTGTTTGAACATTTATTTAAGGTTCGGTGCCCTTAAAGAAAAGGAAGTATGCTTCTGTCAATTATCCTAACAAAAGCAGCAGAGGAAAGCAATGTTATTATTACGGTTTGCTTCCTTCAGATTGAGGCATTACTTCAGCAGATCATGAAGTTAAATTATTTTCATGGTGGAAAAACAGGATCCGCAAACTTAAAGCTGCTCATTGAGTAGTGGTTTACTTGCTTTAGCTCTTTTTCATCGGTCTTTTTGGCCAGGTGGGATTGAGATTCCCGATTGTACTAGGGAACTGTTGCTTTGGTGAATATCCTTTCAAAAACTTCGTTTGGACATACTTCTCAACTGTACCTTTACTGTAAGGCATGTTTTGAGTCTTAAACATTCCATTGCGCAGATTGTTCTGTATTGAAAGTTCAGTCACGCGTTTTGTTTTTTTTTTTTTTTGCTAAGAATGTTTTAATGTTTTTTAAGTATGAATAAATACTACTAATACTACTAATATTCTGAGAACTTCCTAGTTGTCGTTATTTTGCCCATTTGTCCTGCATTGTGAGAGGTAGTGCTCCCATATTTTGGAGAAAGAAAGTTAAGAGCTACGGGCTGGCCTGCCTGTTATGAATATTATTAGCTATAGAGGCTTGCATGCAGTTCCCTAATGGCTAAATTTATGTAAGTGATATCAGTGAGTCTGTGAAACAAGTAAACAGGTCAAGCAATGTTTATGAAGCTTTGTGGTGAGATGTTTTGTTTTAACGCAACCTATAACAAGGGTGTTTTTTACTGAGTAACTCGGGCATCTAAAACAGTTTGTGATAGTTGAAGTTGGCTTTCCTCTAACTATATGTCTCAAGTGTCTAGAATTTCACAAAACTTCACAAAATGTATTGATTTTTGCATAATATTTCGGTCTTCATAGAATTTGTGGTTTACTAGTAGATCACTGAGGACTGAAGACACTAAGTAATGACGAGCATTTGAGCTTCAGACTCGAGTGTTAATGCAAACCCTCTCGGACTGTCAATTTTCTAAGTTTATAAAATAAATATATAAATTCAGCCCCTGGTTGTTCCTTTGTCCAGGCTTCTTAAGAGTTTGAGAGTGGTATGAAATGGTCTAACCCATTATGTTATATCTATGTGAATATTATGTTCAGGATAACCAGGATGTAACATTCTGTATGTCAGTTTTATAGGTAAATAATAGAGTATCAGGTGGCAGACTTTTATAAACCTAGGTAATGGTCATACTAGAGGTGTTCAGATGCTCAGATGCTCAGATGAGAAGAAACCGCTTGCCAAAAGGTTGCCAAATATTAATTGACTGTAGGAAAGCACTTTACTGTACACTCTGCCTACAAGTCAAAGTAATAAGAAGTTTTTCAGATGAGCCATTAAACTGAAGCCCAGTCTGCTGGAGCTGGTGGTAGTATAGGTGGATGATAAGAGACCTTGGGAATCAGGTGGACAGTAGTCTCTCCTTTGATATTCACATTGGCACAGTAGCCACAGTAGTCAGGAAGCCCTTCTACATGGCACACCTCATCATAAAAGGGTTCTCATCCAGGAAAAAAGAGGTCATTGTTCCCATCTACTCGTCACTCATTAGACCCATTATAGAGTACAATGCCCCTTTTGGAATGTACCTCACAAGACATCTGCAGCAGCTGGAAAGGCCACAGAAGTACCTCACAAAGAGGATTACTGGCCTCAAACAAATGCCCTACACTGACTGCCTCAAAAAACTCCAAATTTACTCCATAGCATATCGCCTACTCCGAGGTGATCTCTGGTTAACATATAAAGCTATGTCAAACCCAGAGCTGTTGGACATGCTACACCTAAAGAAATCCCAATCCCTCCAAGCTACATGCTCTAGGGACCTAAACCTTGTCACCACAATAAACAGGACATGCTAGAGGGATAGATTCCTGTCCCAGAGACTTCCTATACTCTGGAACAAGCTACCCATCTATGTCAAGCAAAGCTCTTCATTAGCACTCTTCAAGAAAAATCTTGATGAGTGGATGGGAAATAGGAAATACTCCCCGGGGATCACTTCTGTGTCTCTGCTGAACAGTGGCACAGGAAAATAACTTTCTTGGGTGGCGTAAGCTATGGAACCTTGCTGGCTAGGCTTGCGTAGGCCCTTGGGCCGATAACCTAATACCTACCTATGAACCTATGAACCTATAAGGGTCAGTTTGGGTAAATGTTTCATTCTGGTGCTTGTGCATACATTTTATTGAAGGAGTTGCTTGGATGAATGCTTCATTTGGTGGTTGTAAAGACTTCTCATCTTTTTGTGGCTGATTTAAAACTGTATAGTTCATAAGTTCACAGGTGGTTATGGGGCTATTGACCCAAAGGTCTTTATAAGCCTAGCTGTGTGTGCCCAGTAAAATACTAGAGAAAGCCAATACAGAAGAGCTATCCCAGGTAACCCAGGCTGAGCAACTGGCTGCCTGCCAGCCATTAGCTTATGACGAAGGGCTGCTGAGCTTTTTATAGTGAGCAGCTCTGGTGTAGGTGTTCATCACTTTTTAGAAATGCTCATGGGCTTTTCATGCAAAATTTAGGTCTGATCTTGGCTTGTTCTCTGATTCTTGACATTGCTCACCCGGATATTTTGGACAATCGTTCTGCCTTAGAGGGAATGGTTAGGTGAGATAACATGAATTAATACTTTTAAATGGATCAGCCAGATAAGTTTGACAGTTTTGCTTGTCTTAGTGTATTTCTGATTATACTCAGTAGTTGACTGACTGAGATAAATGCAATTATTTGCTGACTACTACCAGCATGGAGTTTGTCAGTCATGTGTGGAAATTTGGTGGGAGGAAGGGCTCATATCCAAGTGATATATATATATATATATAGTCTTTTACCGAATTACTCAGGTCTTGTCCTTACTGATGATAATGACTCTGTGTTACATAGCAGATGCACAAGGTAATATAATGAATGTCTATTCAACAGGTTATGTGGAGCAATTAGCACCTGTGTCTGAGCATGCATAACTGCAGGAATGAAATTCAGATCATTAGCACATTACCAATAAGTGCAGTTACAATATATCACTGACTCATTATCACTTTTCAGGCCAAACTCTCAGCAGCTGTCACTGTTATTCACATATGTAGAAGTAGTTATCACACTGATGAATGCACAAGCCAGCTTTGGGTGTTTCTCCACTTTGAGTCATTGCAAGCCTCTTCCCACACCAGTTTATTTCATTTTTTACAATTTCAAAATGTTACAAATGTATGACACAAAATCTGGACAAAGATTTTAAATATTGTTATTTTTAACTTAGTTACTAGAATAAATGTATTGTTTTTACATGGGAAAGTTGCTAGAATAAGAGGATTTGTGGTAGACTGTATGAAGGATGTGACTATATGTATATATATATATAAATATATATATAT
Organism: Protopterus annectens; assembly: GCF_019279795.1. Lineage (NCBI taxonomy): Eukaryota > Metazoa > Chordata > Ceratodontiformes > Protopteridae > Protopterus > Protopterus annectens. Next base: position 1,734,334,588 of record NC_056743.1, read on the forward strand.
ATATATATATATATATATATATATATATATATATATATATATGTTATTTAGTGCCTTGCATCAGTAATAGTTTTCTTATAAATTATACGGTCATATGATATACTACACAATGACTCTCTTAGGGGTATACATTTATACTTTGTTCATGTTTTTGTGTACATGTGGAAGAATATATTTTACATTGTTTACTTTAATTGTAAGGCAATGACAATATCCAAACTCATATGTTGTCTTTATTTATTTGAGCCTATCCTGTGATGATGTGGTAAAATATTTCCTGTGCTTTTGAAATGTGAAGTCATTTAGTTGAGTTACTGATTATAGTCTTGTTCTTTATTTACTATGAAATAGGTTTAAATATATATATATATATATATATATATATATATATATGTGTGTGTGTGTGCGTATGCATATGTCTATACATATATATATATATATATATATATGGGTCTACTTCTAATGACCGAAACGCCGATTCGCCGACAGTGAAATAACCGACGCCAGAAAACCGACAACACACAAACCCGACAACGCGAAACACGAACACCATAACACCGACACACTACACGTAAACAACACAGTACACTACAACACATATCCACTAGCCCTAACCCAAACCCTAACCCTAAGGTCCGACACTACCGCACACTCTCCCTACCTGCACCCTAACCCTAACTCACTTACACACCCCGAACCCCAAGCTCCGACACTACCACACTCTCCCTACCTGCACCTAACCCTAACTCACTTACACCCCAACCCCAAGCTCCGACACTACCGCACTCTCCCTACCTGCACCCTAACCCTAACTCACTTACACACCCAACCCCAAGCTCCGACACTACCGCACACTCACCTATCACACACCCTAACCCTACATCCCTGAGTATTGCACACTTACCTGTCCGCTCCCTACTCCTGAATCCCTCACTCACTATCGATACTTACCAGGTCGGCTTACACATTCCCCTTGTCGGTCTTCCGTCTGTCGGGATTCGGCGTGTCGGTCAACTCGTTGTCGGTCGTTTCGTGTCGGTTATTTCACTGTCGTGAATCGGCGTTCGGTCATTAGAAGGACCCATATATATATATATATATATATATATATATATATATATATATATATATATATATATTCAATATATCTTTACGGGTGATATCTGTGAGGCACATTTCAGCTGTAAGAGTACTTGCATATCTATTTGTTGAGCTACCTATGGTCTAAGGTAGCTGTGGATTCTGGCCCACAAGGCTGAGGATAGAATAACAATTGACACCATAAGAAAAATAAGTGATTTTCAAAGGCTGAGAACTTGGAGACTCTTTAGCTCAGTCCCATTGTGCTTCTGTCCTAGGTAAGCATGGCCGTGGGGGTGCCACTGTGATGCAATGTTTCCCTGCAGGAAAGGACACATGCAAAAAAGACAAAGCCTGGGTCAGTCTTGGTCTGTTCACATGTTGTTTTGGTGTAGCTCTCCACTCAGTCTCCCTCCCTTCAGATGTAGTAAATGTATGTAGGTCAGGGCAAGAGGGTTTACATTAGCTCCCCCTTTCACTCCTTATGGCCATTGCTGAATGGACACATGTAAATGGAAAAGGCAGAGGTAAGGCAGAGTGGATAAGAGTGAAGATTTGGATGGGCTAACCAGGTAATGCATATGCTATACATATATATGTAGTCTTCCAATACATCTGTCAAACATCAGTAGTAACCTGTTTGCATTTTCTTTGCTGTGCAGGTTCATCCACCTTCTGACCCTGACATGGCTTCACGAGCAGGAGAGTGCCAAGTGAGAGTGTGGGTATGCGGCCATTCCTACATTCACTGGGCTGCCAGCCATGCCTCCATAACTGAAAACCAGTACAACTTGAGCTTCCCCACATCCAGTGTGAAGGTTTACTGGACTGCAAGAAGAGGTATTCATTGGAGCAGAGTACTGCAGTTGTTGGAAGAGAAGTGTTCCATCTACCCTGAGCCCAACATCCTTGTGCTGCACATTGGAGGGAATGATGTCATCAGTCAACCACTTGGAAGGCTACGGTTTCCAATTATAGCAATTTTTGAACACCTGCAGTCTTAGTCTTGGTGGCCCCATTGTCATTTTGTGTGGTCTGATATAATTCCTCGACAGATATGGAAAACGGCAAACAATCAACGGGCAGCACACAAGGCCAGACATTTACATGCATGGCTTGATGCACAGGGTCGGCAGATCTACAATCTGCCATGACAGCATCACAGCAGAAGATGTTCACCTGTTCAGAAGGGATGGCGTTCACCTAACTGAGGAAGGTGTTGCATTGTTCTTGACTGACCTCCACAATCGCGTGAGGAGAGCTATGCAGGATTGGTAATATGCAGCTTGTGAGAAGAATGGAAAACACCCATGACCACATAGGGAACAATATGGTAAGTAAAACTCTTATTATGAAATGTGTTGTGTAAAATATATATTTGTCTGAGTTTGGCAAATGACTGTTGTAAGGACCTGGTGAAGATGCTGAGAAAGAACAACTGTTTCAGGAGAGTGCTAGCACATACAATCTAATATGTTAGTAACCATTCTGCATGTACCCATTCAGCAGTATATTGGCTACACCAAGAATGTGTATATTTACAATCATATGTGTCAACATGGTAAAACAACTGGGTCTGAATGCTGTACACATGTACATGTATCAGTTTTGTTAGGACTCAGGTTATGGAAATTATGATTTTTTTTCATATTGTGGTACATAACTTTGTAATGGAGCATCTGAATGTGCTAAGTAATACCTCATTTTGAAGACATTATTCATTGTTCCAACATGGTAAAAGAACTGTGCGTCTATTTTGTACACATTTACAGATATTGCAGTTTGTTTTGGACTTGGGTTATGGAAATTATGATTTTCTTTCATATTTTGGTACATAAATTTGTAATGGAGCATCTGAATGTGCTAAGTAATGCTTCATTTTGAAGACAGTATTCATTGTTCCAACATGGTAAAAGAACTGTGCATCTATTTTGTAAACATTTACAGATATCCCAGTTGCTTCGGATTAGGTTATGGAAATTATGATTTTTTTTCATATTTTGGTACATAACTTTGTAATGCAGCATCTGAATGTGCTAAGTAATATCTAATTTTGAAGACAATATTCATTGTTCCAACATGGTAAAAGAACTGTGCATCTATTTTGTACACATTTACAGATATCAAAGTTTGTTTCGGAGTTAGGTTATGGAAATTATGATTTTTCTTCATATTTTGGTACATAACTTTGTAATGGAGCATCTGAATGTGCTAAGTAATACCTAATTTTGAAGACAGTATTCATTGTTCCAACATGGTAAAAAACTGTGCATCTATTTTGTACACATATACAGATATCAAAGTTTGTTTTGGACTTAGGTTATGGAAATTATGAGTTTTTCATATTTTGGTACATAACTTTGTAATGCAGCATCTGAATGTGCTAAGTAATACCTCATTTTGAAGACAGTTTTACTCCTTACAACATGGTAAAAGAACTGTGTCTGGGCACTATACACATGTATAGATATCACAGTTTCTTTAGTCTTGTAAGGTTATTAAAATTATACATTTTCAATACTTCTCATTATTATGCCCATATCTTTGCAAGGAAGCATGGTGATGACACAAATGATGCATCATTTTGAAGCTGATATGGAGCCGCACAACTTCTACACTGATATGTAGCCTCTGTCTGGATATTATGCTTTGTTTATTTATCAATTATGAGAAATATTATATTAATCATATTTCTGTGAATATCTCCATAAATGAGCATCACACAGTAATGGTTAAGGTAACATTTTAAAGCCGTCATTCATACAAATAAATTAAATATAAATTGTATGGGTCTACATTGTACACTGCTCAAGATATTGTGCTTTGCTTTTCCAAAAAGGTAAAAAATATGCACAATATCAGCATTCCTTGCCAAATATTTAATAAAGACTTTGATACACACTATCAACATTTACACTGTTGGAAAGGTCAGTGTCTGCTGAACAGCTTTCACATTTACATTTTTAGTCTAGCTCTTACAGTTAAAGAGTTATGAACATTTGTTTTATGTATGGTATTAGAAATGGATTTTCTGAAAATGAGCTCAGGCTGCACTGTTGTTCCTATGGTGGAATTAAGCAGGCAGCTTTTTCTGAGCTGCTCCGGAGTGAATGAGTTAACAAGAGGATTATTGGCCTCAAATAGTTGCCCCATGCAACAAGACTGAATGTAACCCAATCTGTACTCTGTTGCATACTGTCTACTCAGGATATCTCTGCCCAACAGACAGGTTCATGTCATGGTTACACTCAGATCTGTTCTGAGTTACAGCTCAATGGCAGTAAATGTACAGAGCCAACTGATATTGCCAACATCCTGGCAGATAGGATCACTGTTAACTTTACCCCCCTCTCACCCATGAAAAAGCACATCTTTATAATGGAAGACTGCAAAGTTGCTGTCACACGGCCGCACAGGTAATAAACACTCTCCAAAGCCAGTATCACAACAGCCATGGGACCAGATAACTTCCCAGACTGTGTAGTATCTACTTCCCTGAAGTAAACATTAACATGGCAGGTCTGTGGCTGCTGAAGTTTCTGGAGGACTGCAAACTAGGAGCCATAATTGTAAACACAAAATATGTGGGCATCCTACAAAAGGGCCTCACTGAGACAGATGGCTATTGTCAACGCCATGGGCTCTAGCTCAATTCCAAAAGGTGCACTGTCATCCCCTTTGTTAAAAACTCTGTAGCCAAGAACTACAACATAGGTGGTAGTATACTTCACACTAAAAGTGTGACAACAGACCTTGGGTCACAAGTGGACAGCAGATACAACTGTGATAATCACATTCCCACAGTAGTCAGGAAACCCTCCTATGTGGCACACCTCATCACAAAATGTGTCTCATGCAGAATAGAAGAGGACAATGTTCCCCTCTACTCATCACTCACTAGAACTATAATAGAGTACAACGCCACTGTTGTTATGTACCTCACAAGACAACTACAACAACTGGAAAGCCAGCAGCAATACCTCACAAAGAGCATTAGCGGCCAGAAATACATGCCATACACAGACCATCTCAAAATGCTCCATCTGTACTCCCTTGCATATCGCCTACTCAAAGGTGTTCAATGCCTAACATACAAAGCTATATCAAACACACAGCTGTTGGATATGCTCCACATAAAACATTCACAATCCCTCCAACCTTTGAGCCCAAAACCACGAGTGAAATACAAAAGGAAGGGGTGAACCCATTTACCTTATGGATACCCACACCTTCAGGTTAGTGGCACAGCATGAGGCCTTGTAGACCATGCAAGTGCATCTAACATTGGCCAAAGCTGCCCATCAGATTGTAGCCTGCTACAGATCATGTACCTTGTCTCACGAACTTCACTCAGTATTCCGTAGAACAGTGGAAAATATAAAGGTCCTAACAAACACCATTATATGAGGAGATTACAACAACCCAAACAGTGAGTGGTGGAATTACTCGTGTACAACGTCCTTTGCCCAATGTTTCCTAGAGTTTAAAAACCCTAACACCCTGGAACAGCTGGTCACCATGCCCACTAGAGGTGACAACATACTGGACATGTTCATCACCAACATGGGATACCAGTGTTCCACTACAGAGATAACCCCCTCGCTGGTAATATCAGATCATGAAGTAATCACACTAGACATCCACATCTGGCTCCCCCACCCAGTTAATGAAACCACTGTGAAGACATTTGCAAACGCAAACTGCACACTTCCCAAGACCAAAGTGGAATGTTCCAAAGCCCTCTTGCTATAGGATAATGGTATACAGTCTGCAGAATCATTTACATGTGCATCCTATGAGCATCTACAGGGATGCATGGAATGAGACATCACAAATAAAACCAAGATGCACTCCTCCAAAAATAGGACAACAATCAGGTGGTTGTTGCCCATAAATAAGTTAGACAACAGAAGGAGGAAACGAACAGATGATAGAGCCAACTTCACTAAAGGAAAGGCATCACTGATCATTATCAGGAAGAAACAATGATCGCTCATAAAATAATCCAAGGCCAGTTTCTAAAGACAAATAGCCAAGGAATGTAATAATAACAACCACAAAGCCTTTGGTAGCTATACCAGACATTTAGGTGTCAACTTCCAAATATGCTGTCAGCTACTGAAAAAAGGAAAGAAATACACCAAGCCAACTTTCATTGCCCACATCCAGGGGGACAAGTTCAGTGTAAACTCCCCCATCACCCCCAAAAGGGCCCGTGTCCATCACAGAAGGATGCAGAGCCCCAGACATCATGGACATGCAGGTAAAGACAGCCCTCACCAAAGCTAAGAACACAGCATCAATGTGACTAGATGGTGTCCCAGGCTGCATCTTACACTAGGCCCATGAGGAACTAGACCCTCACCTACATTCACTGTCCAGACACAAGCATACCACAGGCTATGTACCCAAAGAATGGCATATACAAACAGTCATCCAGCTCCACAAAGGGGGTGCCACTAAGGAACATGGACACCATTGTCCAATATGTCTACTCAGCCTGGTCTACAAGCTATTGAGCAAATTGTCATGGAACCCATAAACAGAGACATTGGTGACCTCCAGACACTGGACTATCCACAACTTCACTTTGTTAAAGTCATATCCTGGCTCCTAAACCTAGTTGGCTTATTTCAAACAGTTACCAAGGACATAGATGGAGGTGAAAGTAGCCCACACAGCCCACCTGGACCTCACGAAGGACTTTCTACAGCATTCCCCACTCTGTCATCATGGACAAGCATACCAGCTGGAACATTAACAGCTATGTCACAGGATGGGTGGCCAAGTGGCTCACAGATCAAACACACATGTTCAGAGTTGCTGGTGCCATGTCCAACTCTAAGCTAGTCACAAATGGCATCCCACAGGTGTTTGTCCTGGGACTCCACCTGTTCAGTAGATACTGCTCAGAGGTACAGGCAAGCACAGGAGGTGTATGGCTGAACAAGTTTGCAGATGAATGGTAATTGTGGTCCATAATCGACTGTATGGCTAAGACAGACATCCTCCAGAAGTGTCTTACAGAGATAGATACCTGGTGTCAAAACAATGCCCTCAAGCTGAATGCCAAAGAATGCATAGTCATCCCCTTTGGGTACAACAAAGTGCACACAAATTACCACATAGGTGGTAATCCAGTATGTACAGAGAAAGTCATTATGGCCCTGGGGACACAGGTTGATAGTAAACTCCCCTTTGATGATCACATGGCCAAAGTGTTTAGACATTCCTTCATTGTAGCCCACCTAATGTAACCCACTTTGTATAGTCTGATGATGTCACCATCCTACAAATATACCTGTGGAAAGAGTAATTCACAGTAATGTGTATAGTGCGGCGTGTAAATGCGTACTTCTGTAATATCATAAAGTAGTTAGGTAGTGGTTTAAATCCTGCACTTGACAAGTGTGTGTGTTTGTATGTGATCTCCTTGGGAAGGAGCAAACCTTAAAAGTGGTAAACTAATCTTTGTCAAGTCTGACGATATCACCATCCTACAAATATACCTGTGGAAAAAAGAACACCCAGTAATGTGTATAACGCATTGTGTTAATGCGTACTCTTCTAGTATCATGAAGTAGTTAGGTTGGGATTTCAGTCCTGCACTTGACAACTGTGTTTGTGCATGGTCTCCTTGGGAAGGAACAACCTTTTAGCAGAGTATTAAAACACCTTAAAAGTGGTAAACCAGTCTTTGTCAAGTCTGATTATGTCACCATCCTACAAATATACCTGTGGAAAAAGGTATCCCCAGTAATGTGTATAGCACATTGTGATAATGCATACTTCTTTAGTATCATGAAGTAATTAGGTAGGGGGTTGAATCCTGCACTTGACAACTGTGTTTGTGTGTGGTCTCCTTGGGAAGGAGCAACCCTCTAGGAGAGTAATAAAGCACCTTGGTAAACCAGTCTTTGTCAAGTCTGATGATGTCACCATCCTACAAATATACCTGTGGAAAAGGGAATCCTCAGTAATGTGTATAGCACGTTGTGATAATGTATACTCCTCTAGTATCACAAAGTAGTTAGATAGGGGTTTGAATTCTGCACTTGACAAGTGTATGTTTGTGTGTGGTCTCCTTGGGAAGGAGCAACCCTCTAGGAGAGTAGTAAAACACCTTAAAAGTGGTAAACTATTCTTTATCAAGTCTGATGATGTCACCATCCTACAAATATACTTGTGGAAAAGAGACTCCCCAGTAATGTGTATAGCACGACATGTTGATGCGTACTCCTCAGGTATCATGAAGTAGTTAGGTAGGGGGTTGAATCTGGCACTTGGTGAGTGTGTGTGCTCTATGTGTGTGACAGTGTTGGGCAATGTGCTGGGGGTTTTGCTTTTACTACCGTATGACATATCAGTAGGCATTGCACATGTGAGGTAGCTGTGAGGCAAATACATATACGTACATGTTACCTCAATGATTGCATGTGGGGGAACCCTGCTTTATCCAAGTACACAGCTGTCATCTTTGCCAAACTGTGCTGCTGCTTCACAGACCTTAGGTCACATTTGTATGTTTGTGACAAGGCCAGCCACTACAGTGATGTCTGTCCTAGGTCATCCATGTCACACACACTCATTACGGTTTCTATTGAATTGTGTGAGTGAGGGTTTATGGCCGAGGTATATGTCAGACCTGTTCAAACGCAGCAGAGTCTGTCAATGATGACTATGCATTATAGGTGTACAACAACCTTTGTGGACATTCATGCAGGCCCCTTATGGCTTATGTGATCCACCGAGGGATTTCAAAATACCTTAGGGAATGTGATTATCAAAGGAGAGATGACGTAACACTAGGTTGCATGTACACATCAGTACCTGTTCATCATGTTGGTGGCTACTACCTATGTGGTACTGTGGGGATACTATGTTCCATAAAGGTGGATGACTATGCTTAGTTTGGCCTATAGCTTTACAGCATGGGTTTGACAACAGGTATCTGTCTGTATGATACCCTTGTGGAGGATGTGTGTGTCACCTGGAGAATGCAGTATAGGCCACAGTATGCATTAGCACACGTGGACAGGCATATCCCTACTGTGATTGCTTGTACCTAAGAGAGCCATAAGTTGAACAGGAGTGGTCTCAGTAATGGGTGCAGCTGAATGCCACTGGTTACTGGCATTTTATAGTACCTGAAGGATCCAAATGTTGCTGTGTGTCCTACATCTGTGTGTCAGTTGTCAAGACATCATCTAACGATTGGTTATGGTCAGGCTGTTGAAGTCATGTATACTACCAGAATGCAAAACAATGACAGATAGTAACAGTATCACCCACAGCACAATGTCAAACCATGTCATACACACATGTGTAGTCAGGTTCCAAAATGTGTGTAGTACAATGCATACTGGCCACCAATAGAAACTATGGAGTGTTACTGTGTAATACAGAGCATGCCACCCTGCCCATGTGTCCAATATGCGCGTACATGCAGACAGTGCGCCTCCACCATTTTCACAACTGTACACCTGCAAATATGTGCTACACACATCCCACACATACTGTCCACTCTCTAACACATGCTGCCAATACTGCACACATCAGCCAAGTGGCACGTGGGTGGCCAATATTACAATTGGAACTAACACTGGTGTAAACAACACTACAATGACAATCATAGCTTTAATGCATCATGCCTGCTCAGCTACACCTTCAAGCATATCATTACACTCTACTGCTGACAACATGCTAACATTCCTATACTGCTATAAAGGCACCCTGTGCATCAGCACTATGGTAGTCTGTTCCTGCATCGATGGTACAGATGACAGGAGGTGGCACAGGTTTCATCATATGCACAGGGTGTGTTGTTGGTTTGCCAGAGGCCTATAGTGAGCCATCCAATTGACATGTATGTGTGTGTGTGAGGGGCAAAAATACTGGTATGGGCCAATGTTAATGTAATGTGAGTGGGTATTTGTTAGCCCTAGGTGTCTGGATTATGTGTGCGTGTGTCTGCATGCACACAGTTCCACCATGTGGCTGCCACATACGGTATTTGTGGGACAGCCACAGACTGTACCTGCAAGGCTTTACAGATCACCATCTCTGGCCATGTACACGGTACCTGTGCCTGGCAGGGGTGCTGCTGACACTATCAGGTACTAAGCCAGACTGGGTACTATCCCCAGAGGTAGATGGATGTACACTGGACCCAGGTCCCTGCTGGGACTGTCCAGAGCCACGTGCACGTCGTCTTCTAGGACGTTCAATGGACAGCCCATCCCCAACATTGCTGGGGCTGATACTGGCCCTACGGGAGTGGCTATGGCTTGAGGAACATCCGCGGCGACTGCCAGCTGCTGATGTTGCTGGCATACGTCCATGTTGACAACTGTCCCGCACTGTCCTGACACATGGACATGACATTGCAGAAGACATCTAATGTCTCTCCACAACATCTATCAGTGACCTCAGTGTAATTACGGATGGCAACAGCTAGATCACGGATACTGTCTATTATGGTGGTGTTATGTGCCCTCTGTGCCCTTAGTCCTTGTCTGGTGTCTGTTCCATACGTGTCTGTGCCTCCATGACAGCCTGGAACATGCATGAGGTTGTAAGACCTGTGGCACGTCTGCCAGTGGCATGATGAGCAGCATGCTCTGACGAGAACCCCTGGATATCTGCCTATGTGGTACCCTTCCAGACATCTGGGTATGGCTGCTGTGTCGGGATGCATGTGCCATGGATACCACACTGTCCTGGCCAATGCCGACTGTATGCTGTCCCTCTGCTAAGGGCATTGGTGACGGATGTATTAGCAGTATGACTGTGTGTATGGATGGGGTGGACACTTGTGTAGTGTCAATTGGTGGCCCAACGATAGACCCTGGCAAACATGCCTATGCCTCAACACACCTGTCATCATTATCACTATCATGCTCAGTGACATCAGTTTCCCTGCTGCATTGAACCAGCCCAAAATCAGCACCTGTGAGAGGAAGACAGGAAACACACTTTACAACCTGTACATGATGTTGCCACACATGCACACATGCACACATGAACACATGAACACATGCACACATGCACACATACACACAAATACACTCCTCACTAAAACAGACACACACACACACACACACCACCAGCAATCCCAAACATACTCAATAGCATGTGATGTTGGGGTACAGTATCACAAGCCAAACATTTATATCAAACGTGACAGCATGCAGGACGTGTGTTGCTCAACAGCATGCAATGTGAGTGTAGACAGCCCTTGCTAATAACAGTATACATGGCTTTAATGCATGTGTGTTTTGTTCAGTGAATGGCCACACCCTGGAATGCAATGTGTACATGGACACAACATTGCTGTGCAGGTATTAAAAGCCCTGCAATGTCCTGTGCACCATCAGTCACAGGTATACATACCATGGCTGGATGTGTGTCAGTGTGTCACATAGATATCCATTTCTGATTAGAGCATTTGTATCTTTAGCAGATAATTGTGGACACAGGTGTAGCACATGCATGCTATGTATACACACAGGATGAGTGGTGCATGTATACCTGATGGAATACCATTGCTCAACATAGTCATTGTACAGTGGTTATGGTGAGTGTAGGACATATTGTGGAAATGCCAGTACCAGCCATGACATGGCATGCTACCACACAACTGCAACATGAAGCATCACACATACAAAATGTGTGTCATGTGACCTATACACTCTATAGCATTACAAGACATATGTTTGTCACTTTCTACAATGGGTGATTGCTATGCATATTGTGTATACGTGCATATGTCTGCACACACACACACACACACACACACACACACACACACAAAACATTGAGGTGCATAGCAATTCATGATATGTGTAGTACTGCGGCCACTGTAACTGGATGGGGTGTAGTACCATTAGCTGTCATCATGCAACATCATGTGGTCACTCAAGACTACTAATGTGTGCCAGACCGGCACATAGCATGCTGTACCTGAACTGCAGTACCATGGCTACAGTCACCATTTCATGGCCAGTTGTTACATGGGTTTGTGAGGTGCCCAATAGGGGGCATTGCCTAACATGAATGTGTTATGTGTTGAAGAGTGTTGCACAGCCACATTTGAGGCATCTACCCCTCAGGTATATTATGTGTGCTGTGTGGATGAGGTTTGGGATACTGTAGTGTGACCTTGCAGTGGATGTCTAAATACGCCATGTGTAGCATGTTAACGTGTACTGCGTATGACAAAGTTGTGTATGTTGTGTGCATGTGTATCGACTCTGCCTATCCAATGTCCACTACAGTGCTGCCACAATTGTGTGGGATGCTCTGTGTATTGCATGTGTTTTAGGCAGCTACCCACATTACTAAGATGTGCATAGTCTCACAGCAAACATGCACAGCATGCATTATGCGTAGGTGTATTACGTATACATGGCCTACACCTCACTTATGACATGTACATTTAATTAGCAATATTAAAGGTAGAACACACTCACCAGCATGGGTCTGCTGCCTTGCTGTCACACCAGAGGGAACTACAAGGATATCAGACACTTTGTCAGTGGCAACAACTTTAACATTGCTACTGTGTGTTTGCAATCTTACAGTAGTACAACAGTTGACCGTCACAGGTCTACAGATTATTAGTATTGCACAACACTAGGCATCACATCATCTAACTACACAGTACACATCTCACATAAGCATGCTCTACCAATAGAGGTAACAGTATTCTACAGATATGCCATGTTACCTGCACGCTCCATGTCAACTTGCTGGGTGGGTCTGGCCTCCATGATGATACATGTTACTTGTGGTTGTTGTTGGCCAGGAGCCACCTGGCTCAGGAGCAGCTCCTCCACTCTGGTGAGGTGGGGATGTATGGCTACCCCCCCACCTGTGGCAAGCTGTTGTGTGCAGATATCAGACTCATGCTGCCAGACATGTCTAATTAAATCACTGCAGTGATGGCGTACCTGCTTATATGTCTGGTTATGCATGCCTATGTCATTTACCCTACGGACAAGATCTTTTCACAGCGCAGTCCGCTCATGCTGGTCCTGGCTGTTTCTGGAGAATAGCAGGGCATAGTGCTGCACCAGGCTCGCTGTGATCTGTTCTTCCTCAGCCGTGCTATATGCGGGATTACGACGGTGGGACATTACCCTGGAAGACAATGAAACAAAATGTGTGAGCAAGTCATGTGGCACATGTAACATTCTAAAGTACAGATATCAATTAACTGCCATATAAAGCAACCTGTTGGCTGTCGGAAGATACACACTTTCAATACCACATATCAGTTCTCAACCCACAGATGCCTGACAGTGCCTGGCACACTCTATATATCAAACTATGTTTTGCACAGCAACAAAGTTAAAACAGTATGTAAGACTATACAACAGTACATGGCACACTGTATGTGACACAATGCACCACCTAGCCACAGGAGGTATATATCATGCTAATGCATCAAGAAATATGTAATCAATTGCAATGATTGTAAAGTCCACTGACAGTATTACCAGTATACCACACTAGTCGTTGATGGCAGACCCCTGCATAACATATGTGCACATTCGTTAATATAGGTGGCATACTGCTGTACTAGACTATACATGTTGCTAGCTACGCAGTTATATCCTGTAACACACATATGACTGAGGCCATGGTACAGGCATACCCATACACACATCAGACATACATACCAGACACAAAGGTATGGCAACCCAGGTGACCTTTACCTGTGCACCTTACAGTACTATGTGTCAGTAGTTACAAGACCTTATGCCTGAGATATGTAATCTGTGAGGACTACAGGGAGCACACATAACAGTGGTTCCAATAAATGTGGACGTACACCATACTATGCTGTTTAGGCATAGAGCTTCAGGTAGTACTACAGTTCATACAGGAGTTGGATTCACCAGCGGTAACACTCAATAAGCATACATGTACTGCTTTAGCCTACAATGGGACACCCCAGTCGACAACAAGGGACTACGTCAGACCATATGGCATACTGCTTTTTCTGCCTAGCAATTGCATACACATCTTTTGCTGGGATCATAGCTAGGATACATAATACCATGACAGAAACTGTTTCCCACTAAGCTATCACAAATATACCGAACTCTGACACATTCACCAACACATTCACCATCACACTCAGTCAACCTCACATAGCAATTATTGCAACAAGTACATGTGGGTGTGCATCACTTCATAGGTAGGTAAGAGGCTATTGGCCCTAGGGCCTATAGAACTCTAGCCATACCCTACCCTGGCCTTTGACACACAGGTAATTACATTTCACGTGGCCCTGTCAAGCAGAGACACAGAGGTGATTGCCTGGGTGTATTCACTATCTCCCATACAATCTTCAGAATTATTTAGGGTGACTGCTAATTAGGAGCTTTGTTTGCTATGGATAGTTGGTTTGTTCCAGAGTATGGGATGTCTGTGAGATAGGAATCTATCCCTCCAGCATGTGTTGTTTATTGTGGTCAAAGGGTTTGGGTCCCTAGAGCATGTAGCTCATAGAGATTGTGATCTGTTTACATGGAGCATGTCCAAAAGATCTGGGTTTGACATAACTTAGTATGTTAGGCAGAGGTCACCTCTGGGTAGGCGGTATGCGACACAGTCTAGTTGTGGGTTTGTGGGATGGTCTGCATACAGCATCTGTTCGATGCCGGTATTACTCTTTGTGAGGTATGTCTGTGTCCTTTCCAGTTGCTGTAGATGTCTTGTGAGGTACATACCACATGGGGCATTGTACTCTATACTGGATTTTATGTGTGTGGAGTAGAGGGGAACACTGACCTATATTTGCCTGGATGACACACCTTTTGTGATGATGTGTGCCACGTAGATGGATTACATGACTAGTGTGGCACTGTGACTATCGAAGGGGAGACTACTGTCCACCTGTGTCCCATGGTCTCTTATCACACCTTCAGTGTTAAGTAGATTACCACCTATGTGGTAGTTCATGGGTACTGAGTCTTTGCAAGGAGGGATGCCAATGCAGTGTCAGCATTGAGCTTGAATCCATGGCTTTGTCACCAGGCATCTGTTGCAGTAATTATGACCCTGTCTTTCTCTCTCTCTATATATATATATATATATATATATATATATATATATATATATATATATATATATATATATATACACACACACATACATATAAACATCCATTGGTGTACATATAGATATACATATAGGCACATATACAGTCCACCTTTCATGGTGGGAATATCAAGTATGAGAAGATTGTGAGGTATACATTTATGTCATAATATTGCATAGTGTTCTGCGGAATGCATTGAAGGTGTTCTCAGCTGATGTAGCTTTAGCAGGCCTCACTGGCTGCAATACTGCAAACCTAACAAACCATACCCACAGCGTTTAACCACCACATGTCATATTCCAGCACTGTATGCTGTTTGGTCTGCCACACACTACAACCTACATAGAAATATGCACATAACAACCTTCAACAACATATATATATATATATATATATATATATATATATATATATATATATATATATATATATATCCACATTTCACAAACAGTTGCAGTATGCCCCTTCCTCAATGTACATGTACAGATGCTAATATATCTGACATGGACAGATCTCTCTGTATGTGTGTGCCATACACACACAAGGACCACACTGTTGTAAGTCCATGTACCTCACGGCTGACCTGTTGGGACTTGCTGCAACATGAACAGGTGTCACATGTGAGCACGCAGTAATATTAGAGGGTGTATATATAGCTGCTAATGCTGAATTAGCATACTAGCCTGGTACAGCTGTTGCCAATGCTAAGCTACACGTTAATATGACTGTCATGCATTTGTTACGCTGTAACATCCATGTTTGCATAACCGTATGGGCTACTACCCCAAACAGACATTGTACACACTACTGTACAGAACACAGATAACATGGATCAGATGTTTGACATTTAATGCTGAGCTACATATGTCACCGTCACATCCCACTGCACACAGCTACACTCTCATTTCTCCATGCCAGTACTTATGCAGGGCATCTGTGCATTGATACGTACTGTTGCCACATATGGATGATTCAAACTATGTAGAGTACTCTTCATAAACATCTACTACATTCCATTAATACATAGCTGTTACATACCTTTCCTTTGTATGTGTTCGTATTTGCTGTTGTATATCCTGAATTAAGTTTTCAAGGTATATTTTTTTCTCAATATACGTTTTCTTTTCAATATATCATTTACTTGTCAAGATATTTTTTTCAGTAGATTTTTATTTCAAAATATATTTCTTTTCAATATATATTTTTTTCAATATATTTTCTTTCAATATATATTTTTTTCAATATATTTCTTTTTCAATATATTTTTTTTCAATATATTTTTTCAATATAATTTTTTTTCAGTATATTAATTTGTTTTCAATATATTATTTTTGTTATCTTTTTTTTTTTACATTACATCACTTTTTCTTTCAAAATATTTTCTTTGGATCCTTTTTCTTTATCTCTGCTGCAGCTGTTGTCTGCCTCTGCATGTCTCTTTCTCTCTCTCTCTCTCTCCCTCCTGCATGGAATGATTACATGTGTGGACAGCAAGTACAGACTGCTTTTATAGGTATCTGCACATGTGCATGTGATGGCCTCTGTACCAATTGGTGGCCACCATTTGTCAATTACTTGCAGCCTGCTGTGTGGTACTTGCAGTACTCACTGTCATAGCAACCCAGTGCTATAAATTGCTAAGTCAGGTAGGCATAGCCCTTTCAGATTTCCAAAGTGGGGACCATGCTTGTTTGCTGTGGACACCGTTGTGTAAGTCAGAAGGTTGGTATACTTCTTCTAACTGTTGCAAGGGGTGTAGCCAGTTATTTGTTTGTTGTACTCAGGCCTGAATGTTGCCACTTCCAGTACACAGTTGACAGTGTAGAATTGTACTCACCCCAATAAATGCTAACACAAGATACATGGGTGTATGGAGTTTCTTTTCAACTTATACAATTAGCTGCCATACATATGTAGTTATTGAGATGTTTTCATTTGGCACATGAACTGTTTGGGAACTGATATACTGTGGATATTAATGTACTCACTTCTGCACAGTTTGTGCTTTTTATTTTGTTGACATTATCACAGGATGCTCATGAAAACTGGACAATTCCAGTACTGAGTATGCTTACCTACATCCTTGCTGTACCTTGAGCACACTGGTATGTTGTACATTTGGGTGGGGATTGTCCAACTATGATACTGTGTGGGGGGTTGTAAAGTGCTGCTGTAACATTATTTACTGCTAGAATGTCTGGTTCTGTTATCACAGTCATATAATGCAATTCCACAACAACTGCTGGTAAAGTTCCACAGAACAGGTTTTGTGTTATGGCATTCCTATCTTTCCTTTACATTCACACATTATGATGCATGATATATATATTTCAGCAACAACCTGCTGTATATCTATTGTGGCCTAGTGGTACTTCATGCAGTCTAGTGTGCCCAAGGTCCAGGGTTCGAGACTGACAGTGGTGTTTTATTTTGCTGCTGAGCAGAACAAGGCCCCTCATATGCAGGGGGACTAAGGCACTTTTAAGCAGTTGTATGTGGGTTTCTGTGGGTTTGTACGATGCTTAGCAATACTTAGCTAAGTACACACATGCGTACATTCGCACAAACCCACTTAATACTGCTTAAAAGTGCTTATGCCCGCTAACCCCCGTGCTCATTTCTTTGAAAGAAAAGAAAATGGGGAGATAGGAAAGTGGTGAAAAAAGAGGAACAAAGAGGGAAAGCCAGTAGGGAAAACAGCTCAGGATGTGCAGGACAGGTGTAGGGAAGGTCCATAGCTGCCCATTTCTTTAACAGCAACAGCTGTGCATATACTAGTAATTTGGAGGGAATTTTGAAACCTTCCACCCCTGAGAAAGGAGTGAGGACAACGAAGTATGTTGTATTGCCAATTAAATTTCAGTTTCTGTGTCCAGCAGACATTTGTGCAAAATGGGCAGCTTTTTTTTGTGGGAGCAGATAGCCCATTTTTTTTTTCAGGTGAGAGTGGAATGTGGGGTAGGGGAAGTAGGTATGTTTTGGGAGGTAGGTTGGGGAGGTAAACAGACAAGACAAACAAGATGCATAGAGGGCCTTAATATGACACATGGGATGGGTGAACACCATTGACGGGGAAGGATGTTTGGAAATCACAAGCCCATGAGCCCACAGATGGTAACAGTGGAACTGAGATCCCCACCCATGGGCAGTCACCACTGCACCTTCACAGCCCGGAGGGTGGCTGTGCTGGGGGCTGCATAGGAGGGACAGGCTCACCCGTGAGTCACTCCAATCTTGCCCCGAGCTGGCATAGGGAATCAGCGACTGAAAGCTGGATCTCCCTACACACCACAGCCCAGACCATTCGGAGGGTGATAGGTGGCCCTCCTATGGCCAGGCTTGCACAGTGGAGACAAGCCCCATCCCGTGCAGTGCTTCCATCCGAAGGTGGCACAAGGCCAACGGAGGAGGAGGTCCCGGATTGGGAACCGGACCTGCTGGTGCCAGGTGCCATTGCCAGCTGAGGTGGGACAGGTGGGTCCGCTGGGACTGGCCTTCCCATACATTGTGTGTTTAGGTGAATTTAATGACAATATAGCCAACAGCATTCCAAATTAGTTGTAACAGCATGCAGTAATATTCCCATTAACCCAACACACCAGAGTTCCAACAGTTGTACAGCAAGCATAACACATACATATATAGAACGACAGTGGACATTCCAACAGCATGCAGGAATGATTGGTGGCAACAGGCCACCAAGATTGTGGTGTTTGAACAGGGCACATGCATCAAAGTAAATGCAGATATTTATAAACCAATAGGACATATGTCCCAACAAATGTTTTGAGATTACACATACCCACTGAGGTGTGGAATTGCATTGTTTATGCACATACAATAGGGTGTAAAAAGATACCTCCATTAACAACTTATATGAACTTATAGTTTACACTACATTCCTATTGACTGCAGGTGTATGCCCCCTACATGTATTATTACACTAGGCAATGTCCATTACATTGTGGGATGTGTTTTGCTAGTTCCTTATGTACCTGACCTGCATCTAATATACAAACTGTCCAGGATGCAGATGTTACTGCTACGTATTTATATATTTTATTTATATTCATATGTCTACATATCTGGATGTGTTCAGGTGACTTTATCAGTTATATTTTAACAGCCCCCTACATTTCTAGCAGCACACTGACATTTCCGGTGAACACAATAACAAGCTACTCATGTGCCAGATTTACCTATACATGCCAGCCTTGACACTACAGTTGAGGACTGTATATATGCTTAAGAGATACTGGCACTCCCTTCATCCTCTTTCTATGGGCCTACCCAAGTGTGGGTTGACAGCGCTTAATACAACGCTACTATTTCTATACTGCAAGAGTACATCAATATTTCAAAGAAAGTGACACGGACACACTACAGGAGTTATACCTTTATTAATTACATTACACACTTTTCTAGTGGCTTTCTCATTTATTTGTTATTACAGTGCATGCAGACATCTTATTCAAGATGTATTATACCTTCATTTATGGTTTACAGCACTCTTTTTCAGGCTCTCTCACTTATTCTATATAACAATACATGCAGAGAAATAATTCAGGACTTATACCTTTATTAATGGGTTACAACACTCTTTTTCAGGCTCTCTCACTTATTTTACATAACAGTACATGCAGAGATGTTATTCAAGCCTTATTATGCCTTTATTATTGGGCTACTACACTTTTAATCAGGCTCTCTCACTTATTTTATATAACAGTACATGCAGAAAAATGACTAATCTGCCTGATGGTGCAGTCTTAGCAGCCTAGCTGCATAGGCTTGCTGATTCGCAGCACGGGCACCTGCAGCTGTGAAGTAAATGAAGTGATATTGAGACATATACCTATCCATACTATCGACTACACTAGCAATTTTTACATATTTCAGTCCATGGCTACCTACACAGTAGTGGGGCATTTTGCATCCCATGGGCATCCTGTATCCATTGGTTCAGTTGGTCCTGCTTGCATCTCTTCGGGTCTGCATGGTGATGTCTAACCTACTCACCAGTCCGAGGGATGCCTGTGGCACTGGTGAGTTCATGTGCGAGACAGTTCCAGGCTTCCGCTTTGTATTCCGTGCCCTGGAACTGGCCCTGTAGGAGTCTAGCATCATGATGATGGACGAGGAGCCAAACCATCACTTTTGACTCCTCAATGCCCCACCGTTGTACTTGAAAGCGAGAGCCCTCTCCGACACCAGCCATTGTTGCCTGCAGATGGGAGCTACAACCAGTTATGGCGAGTATTCTCACCTATGGAGCTTAAATATGCCTCATTTCCCACACTTATTTGTGATTGGCCAGATTTGAAAGTTCTCAGCTGAGTGCACACCTGCTTAGCACTGGTTAAACTTTGATTAATATGTATATGTGTGTTGACAGTCCATGAACATCAAATGCTGTCATGGATTAGTGGATCAGTACTGTGATTATGGTGCACACTATCCCGGGTTCGAGACCTGTCATTGCTTTTTATTTTACTACTGGCCTGACTGGTAGGGGGTGTGGCTGTGTTTAGCCGAGTTTGCTCAACTTTGCCCAATGTTGCTCTACATTTACCGACGTTACCCGATGTTGCCCAATGTTGCGCTAGTTAGCAGGGTGCGCAACTTTGCGCAAACATGTTTGGTTTGCGCTAGTTGGAGCGATGCACAGCTTCGCGCAAAGCTATTGCACTAGTTAAACTAGTGCTTAGCTATGGCAATTATTCTTAAATGTGCTTAATACTGGTAAACGTTGCTTAGCAGTCCTTCACATTGCTTAAGATAGGTTAGTTATGCATTCATTAGTATGCATGACCGTTTCACCTTCTTATATATATTTAAAATATCGTTCACTACTACATAGGCCATTTCGATGCATTTTAATAAAATTTAAAAGGTAAATGTCAGGAATTATTTTCATGCATGGATTTCCTACAGAAAATGGAAAGGGGAGTGGTGGGACTCGAACCGGGAATGCCTCCTCTTTGTGCGAAGGCTCTACCACTACACAATTGCTATTTGGCTTAATTTGCATATAAGTGGTTTATTATCCTCTTCAATGTCTAAACTGCTAACTGTAGCTAAGCAATGGGCACACATGTGCACACATGTGCAAATATGGGCAGCTATATCGTGAATAATAAAAAATTGTTTTACATTTTATTTCATTTGTACAGGGGTTTTGAATGTGGATGAGTGTAGTGTTGGGGGTATACACATTTGAGCGGACTTGCTCATATCTGCTGACATTTGCAGATTTAGGCACTTGCAGGGGCATGGATATTTGGACTGCTTGGCAGTCTTACATGCCCCCTGCACTCCTACATGCTCTGTGTTAGCCTGGGAGTTGAGTCAGCGCGCCCTCATGCATATGCATGACGCACTGATGTCATACTCTTAGAAGGCAGTCTCCGAGTAGGCCTTTGTTCGTCTTACATGGAGGATTACTGAATCCCCCCCCCCAAGATTTAGTTGAATAATCTGGTGGATTTAGTTCTCTGTTAATAGAATCTGAGTTGTCTATAGATACTTAGTATGGGAAGAATCCCCCCTTACTATCTTGTTTCAGAATGAAACCTAGAAATTAGAAATCCTTGTTTCAGTTCAACAACAGCAAATGCGTATGGAATAAAATAATATTTTTCTCATCGCTATCAAAAAATGATACAAGTTCTTTTACAAGTCCAAAGTCCCATCTCAGAGATGTAAATTTCCTTGCAGGGGAAAAAAAAATTCAAAAAGCAACTTCAAATCCACAGAAAATGCAGATTCAAAAGATGCAAAGACAGCTTCTTGATAATAACATTTAAATCCCAATAAAAGAATATGTTTCTCTTAAAAGTCTGTATGTGAAAGAAACCAGTAAAATCTGTTTTAAGTGTAATATATAAAGTGATAGCAGGATAAGCTGGTTGTTGTGTTGTGTCTTTTGGCTTTTCCCGGTTAGGGGTCGCCACAGCGGAACTCCGGTCTGCTAATGATTGGTAGTTGTTTTTTATGTGCCGAGTTACCAGCCCTGACACACAACCTTCAACAAAGGTACGCCCATTCACGCATGTCTCCACACAGAAGATGCTCTAGCTGAGAATCAAACCGGACAGCATCTTACTGTGAGCCGACAACGCTACTGCAGCACCACCACCGCATAGACAAATAACAGAAAAAATGGATTTCCATAACAATATAAATCCATTACTAAAAATACTGATCAAACACTGTTGATCTAAGGTAGAAAACATAAAGAGTGAATTATAAATCATCTCTAAAATTACAAATATCTTATCAGACTGTTCATTTCAAAATTCAAGGATAACATGAAACTGTTTATGTGTGTTTTTGTTTCTTTAGTTTTTGTGTATATTGTTAAGGTTCATCTTGTTCTGCTTTACAAATGCAACACTCTTTCACTCTTTGCCATTATTGAATACTCAGCTTTAGTATGTGTGTGTGCGTGTGTGTGTGTGTATGCGTGTGTGTGTGTGTGCGTGTGTGTGTGTGTGTGTGTGTGTGTGTGTGGGTCTACTTCAAATTAACGAAAAACCACTTACCTGAAAATGAAATCGCTGAGACGATATTGCCAAAACCTAAGTTTAACGAACGACTGGATTGCCATTGGATATTAAATTATTTTTTAGGAAAATTAATTTAAGATTAATATTTTCCCCCTAATATTTTGGAAACTGAACAAGGCCTCAGACGAAGAACCACCTTTAACCCACCTTTACACTCTCAGTTAAAGAATTTGGAGAAAATAATTGAGAAAGAATTAAGGAAGGAATAAGTTAAGGTTAGATATAAACCTAACTTAAGTAGTAAGGAAAATAACATACTTAATGAATTAAAAATGAATCCCAATGTTCGGGTGATGAGACCAGATAACAGGGGAGGGGTGGTAATTATGGACAATATACTTTATGAAGGCAAAATGAATCATATATTAACAGATGAATCAAAGTATTCTAGTGTATCGAAAAATGAGGTTAATATAGCCCACAAAAGGATAGATTGTGCCTTAGATGACATGGTTTATGAAGGGCTTATTGATGAAAAAACCTTAAGATATTTAAAGGTGGATAAACCGAAAATACTTACAATTTTTGGAATGCCAAAGACCCATAAGAATGAGAATGACCCATCGTTGAGGCTGATAGTCTCAGCTGATGGGTCCAAGACACTACCTCTTGCTAAATACGTGAAGTTGACCCAAAAGGAAAGTTATTCTAAAAGATTCTTGGGATCTCTTGAGGGATATAACAAATTAATTATATAAGGAAGATCTTTTATTTACTACTATAAATATTGTTGATATATTTTCTAGCATCCCCCATTCTGAAGGGATGGAAATGTTTGAAGAAATTATTTTTGAGGATCATGAATTAAGTCATAATGACAAATTAGTATGTGTGGGTTTGATGGACATGGTTTTAAAGTATAATTATATATTTTTTAAGGATGAGTTTTACCAACAAACCCAGGGTGTAGCAATGGGGGAAGCATGTGCCCCCACCTATGCTAACCTTGTGTTAGCAAAATGGGAAGAAAAATATATATTAAACACTGGGTTTGCAGTATAGTGGAGCCTATATAGGAGTTTCTTGGATGATATAGTGTTGTTTTGGACAGGAAGTAAGGAGAAGTTTGCAGAATTTATGATTTATATGAAAAATACTATTAACTTCCCGGACTTTAGTTACACCCTTTCTAATGAACGTCTGCAGTACCTGGATGTTGAGGTATATAAGGTTAATAATAAGTCTGAAACCAGGATATTCAGGAAACCCACTTTTTGTAATTCTTTCCTTCATTATAAGAGTGCTCACCCCCCCCCCCCACATTGTAAAAATAATATAGTAAACGGTCAATTTGTTAGAGGTAGTTGGATGACAAGTTTGGATACTGACTACCAAAAAGAGTGTGAGTTACTAGAAAAAATGTTTTTTGAAGGAGGTTATCTTTCTGAATTTATAAATAAAATTAAGTTTGAGGTAACATTAGGTAGACAGATTAAATTTAAACTGATACAAGGATTTAAAGAACATTTCTATGATGGAGAATCACAGAAAGAAAAATAAAATTTGAAGGAAGCTATAATATTACAATATAATGCCCTTAATGAGATTGCTAAAAAATTTAACAGGGAATGGGATAGGTTTGCCTTACTTTCAGATCTGGACAAATTACCTACTGACCCAATGAAGGTGGTTTATAAAAACTCTCAAAGTCTCAAGAATATCCTTGAAAATAGTGGCAATAATATTGTGAATAATAGAAAGAGATTAGGGACATACAAGTGTGGACATTGTTCCCAGTGTTGGGACATTATGAACACTGACAAAATTTATATTGAGAGTAGGAATAGATGGGTCAACAGTATAGGTTATTACAACTGTGAAGCCAAAGGTGTAGTGTATTTAGCTGTGTGCCTAGAGTGTAGATCCTTCTATGTCGGTAAGGAGAAGGATCTACGAGTATAAATATGACATAACAACTAAAAAAGAAACTAATGCTCTATATAAGCAGACAATGTTTTGTTTGAAAGCAGAATTTTCTTTCTTTGTGTTGGAACAGGTAAAGAATGAAATAAGGGGAGGCCCATGGGAGGAGAAAATTGAATTCAGAGAATTGTGGTGGCAAGTTACACTGGAAGCCGGAAACCCCCCTGGGTTAAATGACTATGTTTCTATTCTACCCTTATTAAAACTAATATCTGCCAAGCTTTAAGTATTTTGAGGCACAATATTCACTTTTAGCCAGTAGATGGTTTGTTGTTCTTGTTTGTCTTTCGGCTTTTCCCGGTCAGGGGTCGCCACAGTGGAACTCTGATCCGCTAATGATTGGCAGTTGGATTTTTTTATGGTGTTGAGTTGCCAGCCCGTTTAGCCAGTAGATGGTAATATTGTATTAACGTTTATGCCAGGATTATATATACATTTTTAAAGTGAGGGAGAAAATAAGTTTTAAATAGGTTTTAAATCAATTATTTATTTAAGCATGCAATGTCATGTATTATAATGTATTTACCAACATTGTTTTATTAATTTGAGAAAATGTGCAATATTTTTAAACAAGTGTATTAGAAAGTGCTTTTTTAAAAGGTAATAGTTAGCTATTGAATTAATATCACTGGATATTTCAAGAGATCATGTTCTATGCCTATTGTTCCATAACTAATTAATTGAAGTATATATTCTTTAATTTATGTTACACTGGTCATCTGATGAAGTTTTGTAGTGGAGAAATGAAAACGTGTGTGTTGTGAATTGCGTTAATGACAATTCCTTAGTGTTTGTGTTTTCTACGTTTGTGCTTATTGAATAAACTGGCTTAATTCAGTACCTCGTACTATCGTTGGCTCAGAGGTGCCTTCTTCGTGTGTGACTAGATACTTATCTTGGGTCATTCATTAAAATCAGGTATTGTCAATACCATCTTGATGATTTCGTCTTCGGTTAAGTGGGTTTTCCTTAATTTGAAGTAGACCCAAGGTATATGTATATTTATATACACAAAGACACATATATATCTATATATCTATATCTATATATATATATATATATATATATATATATATATATATATATATATATATATATACATATATATATATATATATATATATATATATATATATATATATATATATATATAGATATAGATATAGATATAGATATCTATATGTATAAACTACCATACTGGAGGACAAAGACTGATTTCTCCAGAGTTCAATTGTCAATGTCTCAAGACACCAAAGACTGGAGCGCCTGAATAGGAAATCATTGTCAGCAAGTTGTGCTCCCTTTTCCAAATATGGTTGTGGGGCATAGGGTTGCTTGCCACACATCAGGGGTGTAGGGGTCTTACCTCTCTTCAAAACCCTTAAAATGTTGGGGGTTGTCCTTTTTGAGGGTGGCAGCACAGTTCAGGGATTCCAACTGTTGGCAGTTGTGCTTTGATGGCTCTGACTTTGATTCAGATATATATATATATATATATATATTTTATTTTATTTTTATTTATTTTATTTTTATTTTACATTTGTTATCCGTGAAAGTCCATCTTGGAATGAGCCAATTTTCAGTGGAGACCCAGGAGAAGTGCTCCAGACACATGTCTTTGCAACATGGGAGGAAACGGGAGCAAGCGGTATATATATATATATATATATATATATATATATATATATATATATATATATATATATAGGTCCAATTTCTAATTTTGAAAGACCAAAATCTCGAGTTTTGAGATACCAAACTCAAAACAATGAGATTTTGGAATCTCAAAAGGGAAAAGTGAACCAAAAAACAACTAAAATAATGCAAGCCCCTGCACCCCACCCCTACTTTTAATATAATATACCAACTCTGAGATCACGCTACTGTGTAGAGAATGGTAAGTGGAACAGGAGCATTACTGTTCTCTTCACTGTAGCATGATGTTGGAGTTGGTATATTTAAGTAGGGGGTGGGGGGTGCAAGGGGGCTTGCCCCCCTGCAAAAACATTATTTTAGTTGTTTTTTTTTTTTTTTTTTTGGTTCACATTTCAATTTGAGATTCCAGAATCTCGACTTTCTGGGATCGGTATTTTACAAGTAGATTTTGGTCTTTTGAAATTAAAAGTGTACCTATATATATATATATATATATATATATATATATGACATTAGATATACAATATTTATCTATATTAACTATTCACTCCAATGGAGCTCAGGACGTTTGCACTGTAACTTCCAATGGGCAGATCCTAAGTTCTGACAGAATCAAATTATGTCGTAACATTTTAAACAAATTTTCATATCTTTGGAACCATGGTGGTTATGAAATAAGTATAAATGGCAAACTCTTCAGTGCAAACTATTTTTATAGTGGTAGTATTCTTTAGATTCTAGGTCTTAAAACAAATTTTATAATTCACAGTAAAAACAGTGGGCCGCATTTATGAAAGCTTGCATGGAGTTGTAGAGTAGAGTAAGATGTCAGACAGCCAATATGTCTGCTGAGTGATCCAGCAACAGCCGGCAGGGGTGTGCATGAGAGCTTCTAAAGCTAGTCTTGCACGGACAATGTCATGGTATGCAAATTACCTCATTTGCTGCTGAAAGCTATGCAAATGACGTAAATTTGCAATCCAGGAAACACTAACCTGTCCGTGGAAGAGTAGTGTTATCTGCAGAAATATACTCCGTTGGTAACAGAGTACCGTTCTGCAAATAGCAAAACAGAGCTATGACAGCTCCAAATAAAGGATGCATCCAGTTGAGGAAGCATGGCGATGGCCAAATATAAGGCCATTGGTATTTTTAAATGTTTAAAATTATTAAAGTCTATTTTTTTTTCCTTGATCTCCGATGTTTAAGCATAGCGCAGCACTGCGCAAACGTGTGGTGCTTAAAAAACAAGAAAATAATTAAAAAATAGCCAAAAATAGGCATTTTCACTAAAAAGCTTATCCTGCCCTGCAGGTGAATGGCAGGCTGAAGACAACATGGCCACTGAGTAGTGGTTGCTAAGGGGGGGGGGGGAGCTCAGTGTGAGACATGTAACCAAGCATTCTATGCAAATAAGGATAAGGATAGTGTATCCCAATTTTCCCCAGCATGTGAGCCATGTCCCAAGAGTGTAAGTGTAGGAGTAGGTGAGTAGTAGAGTAGAAGATAGGCAACATCATGAGGGTGTGTGTCAGAAAGGCTGTATGCTTATTGGAGCACAGTGTCTTGTGGTTGCCCTGAGTTGCTCAGGATTGCAAGAGGCATGTCTACAACTGTCCTTATTGAAAACCAGAAACCAAAGGTGTACACCATGAATATATCTGAAATTTCTTGCAAATGTGCACACAACATGTGCGCTCTTTTGTGCTGTGCTGCCCTGGGTGGAAACAGAAAGGGAAAAGGAAGGAAAAGAAGTAGTAGGAAGTTAACCAAGGAGAACTAGCAGAGCTGCCAGGTGAAATATATCAGAATCAGTCAATTACACAGGCAGCAGACTAGCCCAGCCCAGCCCCGCACTTTAAACTCTGCAAACAGCATTCTTTCCTGTTTTTTCCCAAGAACTCTGCAACACTGCAGTATACAAAGAGGGAAAGCGTAAAAACTTTAAAGTCAGACAAAATGTTAGGGGCTGCTCTTGCTATCATAAACCAACATGTGCAAGGTGCTGAGGGTGGTGACATTGTTAATGCTGCTGAGAAACCCACAGTAAGGAGACGGTGAAGAGTGTGCAGACCCAGGGTAACCTACCATGGGCTACATGAGCTGGAGATAGTGGAGCGCTATAGGGTGGACAGAGACCTCCTGCAGCAAATTGGTGAGCTGTGCCGGCCATGCCTCACACACAGAACCAACAGAGGGGAACCCATCCCAGTGGATACCAAGGTATGTGTTGGCCTAAGAATACTAGCTACAGGTACCTTCCAGAGACCAACTGGTGATATGATGGGGATTTCATAGGCATCAGTATCCAGGGTACTGCACCAGTTCCTGGATGCCATGTCAGCACATGTCGGTGAGCAAGTATATTTCCCCAATTCCCATGAGGCATTGGCCAGCAATATGCGTCTTTTCCACCAAATAGCAGAATACCCTGAGGTAGTGGGTGCAATAGACTGCATGCACATACACATCAAAGCACCACCCGGTGAGTGGGATAGGGTCTACATCAACCACATGGTCTTACCCTCCATCAACTGCCAGGTCATGTGCGATGCCCAGGGCATAATAATGAATGTGTGTGCTGGCTGCCCTGGAAGCTATCACGATTCCCACATCTGGCATCTGACACAGCTGTACCAGAGATTTGCCAGTGGGGACACCCCTGACAGTCACTTAGTGGGGGATGCTGGATATGCACTGGAGCTGTGGCTGATGACACCCATCAGAAATGCACACACACCTGAACACGTACTCCATAATGAGGCACACGCACAAACAAGAAACATTATTGAGCGTGTGTTTGGCATGCTCAAGTCAGGGTTCCAGTGCCTGGACACATCTGGTGCAGCCTTGTAGTACTCACCAACTACATATACCCAAATTGTCATAGTATGTGCCATGCTACACAATATGATCCTGTGAAAACAGCTGCAGCAGGAACAGCATGGGGCAGGGCCAAACAGCCCCCCACCATTGCCAAGGCCTGCACAGGCACAGCGTGACTCAGGGGAGGAACAACCTGAGCCTGCCCCAGTAGGCAGAAGGAGGTGTGCCCAGTATGCCCTGACCTTGGCAAAGAGGCAACTCATAGCACATACGCTGACTCAGTAGGAACCCTGGAAATGACACCTCCCTCTGACTCGCACATACAGTAAAAGGGATGCCTAACTTGACACTACCTGTTTTCAAACATGTATAGGGATTGTACTATGTGCATCTGACATAGGCAGCCCTGCAGCACCATGTGAGGCATGAGTGCCCTATTTTAAGCAATATAAAGCACTGCTAAGCACATTTTACCAGTATGGAGCATATTTAAATTCAATTGCACGTAGCTGCGCACCACGCTACCCAGCTCAACGTCGGGCAATGTCAGGCAACGCTGAGCAATGTTGGACAAAGTCGGGTAAACACGCTCACACCTGCTTTACTGTTCCTTAAGCAGTCTGGTCTGTCCAGCAGGAAAATAAAAAGCAATGACAGGGCTCGAACTCAGGATACTGTGCTCTATAGTCACAGTACTGAACCACTAAGCTATGACAGCATTTCACTGGCACAGACACAACTTATACCAGTTGGGGGGGGGGTCACATACCTAACAGTCACAGCCAGCAGGAAAAATGTAGAGAAATGCAAACACAAACAAATGCTGTATCATACCCTCTGAAGAGGCATATGAGTAACCTCCCCCCAGACCTATGCAGACAGATAACAGCAGGCCAGGCAGTGGGATCTGGGTTGGGTAGGCTATGAAGTCACAAACTAATATGCATGTAATTGGAATCTAAGGTCTGTAGTACAGTGGTATGCCTCAAGCCAGTACGATAGGCAACAGTACAGACTGAAATGGAGTACCTGACATAGCAGTGCAGGCCTAACAAATGTGTATATGTGTCAGGTGAGCCCTTCATCCTATGTACACCCACAGTAACAATCAGGTATGCCCCCCCAGATAGAAATGTACAAATAATAGCTGTCCCCACTGTATGTAGAATGACTCATGGAAGCCCTGCAGGCACACTGTGCTTTCTGTCGATGTACAACACAAAGGTGAGCCCTGAAGTAAAAACCAACTTGATTTTCGCACACATATAGTATATATGCTCATACTGGGCATGCTCACACACTTAGGCCATGTCTGAGTACAGCAGTGGCCGACACATATCTGGCAGTTGCAGTTCTTACTCCAGACACTTGTCACTATTCAGCAATCCTGCCTTCTGCACACACTGATATGAAAACAGACCCATATAATATATTGGACACCTGTCATAATCAAACTATGTACTCCAAGTACTTAAGTTGTTCAAAGAAAGTGAAAAACCAAAGAAGATCAATAATTCTCCTATCAGTATCATCAAGAAACAATGAGCACTCCTAACATTATTCAAGCCATGGTCAAAGAGTCTATAGAGAACCATGAAGCTTTCTTTCGCTATGTCATAAATATCAATGTAAACTCATATATGTTCTCAGTCAGTGCAAACTGTAAATGAGTACATGAGCATGACTGACATTGCCAACATTTTATCAGACTGGCTCATACATATTTACCCACTTCTCACTGACAAAAGGGCCCATTATCATACCTGGAGATTGTGAAAACCCAGAAATCACATATACAATGGTTAAACAGCTCTTTCCAAACTTAAAGACATGGTGTGTATGGGATAACATGGTTTCCCTGGCTGTGTCATATGTGAACTCCAAAACAAACAGACCCTGCACCTGAATGGTCTGTTGAGACTCACCGTCTGTACAGGATATGAAACTGTTGCATGGGTTACAGCAACGTTTGGCACACTCCACAAGTGTTGGTGCACAACAGACCATGGGAACTATTGTCTTATAAGCCTAATAAGCCTGATGTGCAAGGCCATGGAGGCCATCATTATATAACTCATAAACAGAGCTATTGAGACCCTACAAACACCCAATCCTACCCATTTTGGTTTGGTCAGGGGCAGATCATGGTTCCTAAACCTGCTAGACAGTTTTCAAGGCAGTCACCCAGGACATGCATCAATAAAATGAGCTACTCACTGCCTACATAGACCTTGAAAAGCCCTTTTCCAACATCCCACACACATGTCATATCCACAAAATCAACAACCTGTGCATAAACACGTATGTCGTCTGATGGATTGCTAACTGGGACACAGATAGATCCCGCAAGGTAAGAATCGTGGTCTCCTGTTCAAGCTGGTAACAACTGCTGTCCCCCATGGCTCAGTCCTGGGACCCCTCCTGTCTGTTGTATACTTTTCAGAAATACAGTCAAACACAAGAGCTATGTTTAGCAAGGTTTGTGGATGACTGCAAAAAGGTTGTCATAATCGATGTTTGGGACAACAGAGACATCCTTAAAAAGGGTCTCAGTCAGACAGATGTGGTGTCAAACTTATGGGCTCAAGCTACAGTCATACAAATACCACATAGGTGCCAACACCCTAAATATGGAGGTAATAATAAGGGATCTATGGACACATGTGGATAGTCATCACTACTTCCAGAAACACATTCACAAAGTGGTTAGAAAATCATGCTATACGTTCCCACAAACTGCCAAGGTCTTTGCATGTAGATCAAATGAGGTTCCCTCTACTCATCAGTTATCAGACCCATCGTAGAGTACCACAACACACTTGTGATAAATCTGACTAGGCACCTTCAGCAGCTGGAAAGACCACTGACGTACCTCAACAAGACCATTACTGGCCTCAAACAGTTGCCCCATGCAACAAGACTGAATTTAACTCAATCTGTACTCTGTTGCATACTGTCTATTCAGGTGATATCTGCCCAACAGACAGGTCCATGTCCAGTGCAGAACGGATTTACATGTGCTATCTGAAGTAACCCCAAGCTCACTTACTACATGCTCTAGGGATATCATCATCACAACAATAAACAGAACATGTTGGAGGACTTCCCTTTCTTTGGAACAGGCTCCCTCCCAACCTACATTAAGCTGAGTCCCTCACTTACACTCTTCAAGAGGAGCCTTAATGAGTGCATGTGAAACTGAACTGTCACACCATGGATCACTTCATAAGCTCTACTACACAGAGGCCTAGGGAACTAACTCCATGGGTGGTGATAGCTTCACACTCTGGCCATACTAATATATGCCTTCAGGCAGATAGCCTATTACCTGTCTATGTACCTACATATATATTTAGGGGGAACATAATATAATAAGCCAAAGATGGATGGGCAGAGATGTGTGTAAGAGGGTGGCCATGACAGGGAGCCATCCAGGACTGTCCCACCCAGCACACATTCCAATGGCACAAAAGACATGAGGTGCACATCTCACCCAGTGCACATAACAGCCACCAGTATCTGTAAGCATTACAGTGTATGTGGTCCATGTGCCTGCTGTACAACATGATGGTACAATGAAGTATGCATCTACTATCTGTAGACATGTACCTGTCACATAGTCTACTACATACCTATGAACCTATCTTCAATAAGGCATATGTTAGCCTAGGCAAGTTGTGCAGCTTTCAACACCCCATTGGGTAGTCTCCCAAGCCCTCATTCTAATAGTTAGTACCCTAAACCCCTTTTTTAGTGGGGCTGCTGATGTGATGGTTGGCATGAGTTGTCTGTTTCTCATCCACTCATCAAGGTTCCTATTGAAGAGTGTCAGCGAGGGGCTCTGTCTGATGTACATTGGGACTCTGTTCCACAGTAAGGCAAGTGTCTGGGACGGTACTCTATCCCACCAGCATGTTGTATTCATTGTTGTGATGAGGTTCATATCCCTGGAGTGTGTAGGGCTACTCAATTTTGTTATCTGTAGATGGAGCATGCTCAGCAGTTATGCGTTGGACATGGCTCTGTATGTTAGGCAGAGTGTGCCTCTGAGTAGACGGTATGCAACGAAGAACAGATTTAGTTTTACCAGTTGTGTTGCATAACATAACTGTCTGAGGCCAGTAATCCTCTTGGTGAGGTACCTCTGTGGTCTCTACAGCTGCTGGATATGCGGTCGAGTACATACAAAATGGTGCATTGTACTCAATGATGGGTCTGATGACTTAAGAGTAGAGGGCCACCACTACCTCTATGGATCCTGATGCAAACCCTTTGTTGATTAGGTGGGCCACGTAGGATTTCCCAATTACTTTGGCAACATGGTTGTCAAAGGAAAGATGACTATCTTCTTGTGTCCCCAGATCCCTTATTACCTTGTCAGTTTTAAAGGGGTAACACCTATGTGGTAGTTTGCATGTACTTTGTTTTCATGAAAGGGGATCACTATGCATTCCTCCACATTGAGCTTGAGGCCACGATTCTGACACCACACATCTGTCTCATAGTTTCCCTTCTGGAGAATATTTATGTCATCCGGGGAATATATTATGGCAAACAAAATTTATATACACAAAGAAACATATATATCTATATATCTATATCTATATCTATATATATATATATATATATATATATATATATATATATATATATATATATACACATATATATATATATTTATATGTATATATATATATATATATATATATATATATATATATATATATATATATAGATATAGATATAGATATAGATATCTATATGTATAAACTACCATACTGGAGGACAAAGACTGATTTCTCCAGAGTTCAATTGTCAATGTCTCAAGACACCAAAGACTGGAGCGTCTGAATAGGAAATCATTGTCAGCAAGTTGTGCTCCCTTTTCCAAATATGGTTGTGGGGCATAGGGTTGCTTGCCACACATCAGGGGTGTAGGGGTCTTACCTCTCTTCAAAAACCCTTAAAATGTTGGGGGGGGTTGTCCTTTTTTGAGGGTGGCGCAGCACAGTTCAGGGATTCCAACTGTTGGCAGTTGTGCTTTGATGGCTCTGACTTTGATTCAGATATATATATATATATATATATATATTTTATTTTATTTTTATTTATTTTATTTTTATTTTACATTTGTTATCCGTGAAAGTCCATCTTGGAATGAGCCAATTTTCAGTGGAGACCCAGGGAGAAGTGCTCCAGACACATGTCTTTGCAACATGGGAGGAAACCGGAGCAACCGGTATATATATATATATATATATATATATATATATATATATATATATATATATATATATATATATATAGGTCCAATTTCTAATTTTGAAAGACCAAAATCTCGAGTTTTGAGATACCAAACTCAAAACAATGAGATTTTGGAATCTCAAAAGGGAAAAGTGAACCAAAAAAAAAACAACTAAAATAATGCAAGCCCCCCTGCACCCCCCCACCCCCTACTTTAATATACCAACTCTGAGATCACGCTACTGTGTAGAGAATGGTAAGTGGAACAGGAGCATTACTGTTCTCTTCACTGTAGCATGATGTTGGAGTTGGTATATTTAAGTAGGTAAGTGGTGAAAACTGCCCCCTGCAAAAACATTATTTTAGTTGTTTTTTTTTTTTTTTTTTGGTTCACATTTCAATTTCGAGATTCCAGAATCTCGACTTTCTGGGATCGGTATTTTACAAGTCGAGATTTTGGTCTTTTGAAATTAAAAAGTGTACCTATATATATATATATATATATAAATATAAATATGACATTAGATATACAACGTTCTTTCTATATTAACTCATTCACTCCAATGGAGCTCAGGACGTTTGCACTGTAACTTCCAATGGGCAGATCCTAAGCGTTCTGACAGAATCAAATTATGTCGTAACATTTTAAACAAATTTTCATATCTTTGGAACCATGGTGGTTATGAAATAAGTATAAATGGCAAACTCTTCAGTGCAAACTATTTTTATAGTGGTAGTATTCTTTAGATTCTAGGTCTTAAAACAAATTTTATAATTCACAGTAAAAACAGTGGGCCGCATTTATGAAAGCTTGCACGGAGTTGTAGAGTAGAGTAAGATGTCAGACAGCCAATATGTCTGCTGAGCGATCCAGCAACAGCCGGCAGGGGTGTGCATGAGAGCTTCTAAAGCTAGTCTTGCACGGACAATGTCATGGTATGCAAATTACCTCATTTGCTGCTGAAAGCTATGCAAATGATGTAAATTTGCAATCCAGGAAACACTAACCTGTCCGTGGAAGAGTAGTGTTATCTGCAGAAATATACTCCGTTGGTAACGGAGTACCGTTCTGCAAATAGCAAAACAGAGCTATGACAGCTCCAAATAAAGGATGCATCCAGTTGAGGAAGCATGGCGATGGCCAAATATAAGGCCATTGGTATTTTTAAATGTTTAAAATTATTAAAGTCTATTTTTTTTTCCTTGATCTCCGATGTTTAAGCATAGCGCACTGCAAGCGTGGTGCTTAAAAACAAGAAAATAATTAAAAAATAGCCAAAAATAGGCATTTTCACTAAAAAGCTTATCCTGCCATGCAGGTGAATGGCAGGCTGAAGACAACATGGCCACTGAGTAGTGGTTGCTAAGGGGGGGGGGGGAAGCTCAGTGTGAGACATGTAACCAAGCATTAGTAGTCAATCCTATGCAAATAAGAATAAGGATAGTGTATCCCAATTTTCCCCAGCATGTGAGCCATGTCCCAAGAGTGTAAGTGTAGGAGTAGGTGAGTAGTAGAGTAGAAGATAGGCAACATCATGAGGGTGTGTGTCAGAAAGGCTGTATGCTTATTGGAGCACAGTGTCTTGTGTTTGCCCTGAGTTGCTCAGGATTGCAAGAGGCGTGTCTACAACTGTCCTTATTGAAAACCAGAAACCAAAGGTGTACACCGTGAATATATCTGAAATTTCTTGCAAATGTGCACACAACATGTGCGCTCTTTTGTGCTGTGCTGCCCTGGGTGGAAACAGAAAGGGAAAAGGAAGGAAAAGAAGTAGTAGGAAGTTAACCAAGGAGAACTAGCAGAGCTGCCAGGTGAAATATATCAGAATCAGTCAATTACACAGGCAGCAGACTAGCCCAGCCCAGCCCCGCACTTTAAACTCTGCAAACAGCATTCTTTCCTGTTTTTTCCCAAGAACTCTGCAACACTGCAGTATACAAAGAGGGAAAGCGTAAAAACTTTAAAGTCAGACAAAATGTTAGGGGCTGCTCTTGCTATCATAAACCAACATGTGCAAGGTGCTGAGGGTGGTGACATTGTTAATGCTGCTGAGAAACCCACAGTAAGGAGACGGTGAAGAGTGTGCAGACCCAGGGTAACCTACCATGGGCTATATGAGCTGGAGATAGTGGAGCGCTATAGGGTGGACAGAGACCTCCTGCAGCAAATTGGTGAGCTGTGCCGGCCATGCCTCACACACAGAGCCAACAGAGGGGAACCCATCCCAGTGGATACCAAGGTATGTGTTGGCCTAAGAATACTAGCTACAGGTACCTTCCAGAGACCAACTGGTGATATGATGGGGATTTCATAGGCATCAGTATCCAGGGTACTGCACCAGTTCCTGGATGCCATGTCAGCACATGTCGGTGAGCAAGTATATTTCCCCAATTCCCATGAGGCATTGGCCAGCAATATGCGTCTTTTCCACCAAATAGCAGAATACCCTGAGGTAGTGGGTGCAATAGACTGCATGCACATACACATCAAAGCACCACCCGGTGAGTGGGATAGGGTCTACATCAACCACAAGGGCTTACCCTCCATCAACTGCCAGGTCATGTGCGATGCCCAGGGCATAATAATGAATGTGTGTGCTGGCTGCCCTGGAAGCTATCACGATTCCCACATCTGGCATCTGACGCAGCTGTACCAGAGATTTGCCAGTGGGGACACCCCTGACGGTCACTTAGTGGGGGATGCTGGATATGCACTGGAGCTGTGGCTGATGACACCCATCAGAAATGCACACACACCCGAACACGTACTCCATAATGAGGCACACGCACAAACAAGAAACATTATTGAGCGTGTGTTTGGCATGCTCAAGTCAGGGTTCCAGTGCCTGGACACATCTGGTGCAGCCTTGTAGTACTCACCAACTACATATACCCAAATTGTCATGGTATGTGCCATGCTACACAATATGATCCTGTGAAAACAGCTGCAGCAGGAACAGCATGGGGCAGGGCCAAACAGCCCCCCACCATTGCCAAGGCCTGCACAGGCACAGCGTGATTCGAAGGAGGAACAATCTGAGCCTGCCCCAGTAGGCATAAGGAGGTGTGCCCAGTATGCCCTGGCCTTGGCAAAGAGGCAACGCATAGCACATACGCTGACTCAGTAGGAACCCTGGAAATGACACCTCTCTGACTCGCACATACAGTATAAGGGATGCCTAACTTGACACTACCTGTTTTCAAACATGTATAGGGATTGTACTATGTGCATCTGACATAGGCAGCCCTGCAGCACCATGTGAGGCATGAGTGCCCTATTTTAAGCAATATAAAGCACTGCTAAGCACATTTTACCAGTATGGAGCATATTTAAATTCAATTGCACGTAGCTGCGCACCACGCTACCCAGCTCAACGTCGGGCAATGTCAGGCAACACTGAGCAATGTTGGGCAAAGTCGGGTAAACACGCTCACACCTGCTTTACTGTTCCTTAAGCAGTCTGGTCTGTCCAGCAGGAAAATAAAAAGCAATGACAGGGCTCGAACTCAGGATACTGTGCTCTATAGTCACAGTACTGAACCACTAAGCTATGACAGCATTTCACTGGCACAGACACAACTTATACCAGTTGGGGGGGGGGTCACATACCTAACAGTCACAGCCAGCAGGAAAAATGTAGACAAATGCAAACACAAACAAATGCTGTATCATACCCTCTGAAGAGGCATATGAGTAACCTCCCCCCAGACCTATGCAGACAGATAACAGCAGGCCAGGCAGTGGGATCTGGGTTGGGTAGGCTATGAAGTCACAAACTAATATGCATGTAATTGGAATCTAAGGTCTGTAGTACAGTGGTATGCCTCAAGCCAGTATGATAGGCAACAGTACAGACTGAAATGGAGTACCTGACATAGCAGTGCAGGCCTAACAAATGTGTATATGTGTCAGGTGAGCCCTTCATCCTATGTACACCCACAGTAACAATCAGGTATGCCCCCCCAGATAGAAATGTACAAATAATAGCTGTCCCCACTGTATGTAGAATGACTCATAGAAGCCCTGCAGGCACACTGTGCTTTCTGTCGATGTACAACACAAAGGTGAGCCCTGAAGTAAAAACCAACTTGATTTTCACACACATATAGTATATATGCTCATACTGGGCATGCTCACACACTTAGGCCATGTCTGAGTACAGCAGTGGCCGACACATATCTGGCAGTTGCAGTTCTTACTCCAGACACTTGTCACTATTCAGCAATCCTGCCTTCTGCACACACTGATATGAAAACAGACCCATATAATATATTGGACACCTGTCATAATCAAACTATGTACTCCAAGTACTTAAGTTGTTCAAAGAAAGTGAAAAACCAAAGAAGATCAATAATTCTCCTATCAGTATCATCAAGAAACAATGAGCACTCCTAACATTATTCAAGCCATGGTCAAAGAGTCTATAGAGAACCATGAAGCTTTCTTTCGCTATGTCATAAATATCAATGTAAACTCATATATGTTCTGAGTCAGTGCAAACTGTAAATGAGTACATGAGCATGACTGACATTGCCAACATTTTGTCAGACTGGCTCATACATATTTACCCACTTCTCACTGACAAAAGGGCCCATTATCATACCTGGAGATTGTGAAAACCCAGAAATCACATATACAATGGTTAAACAGCTCTTTCCAAACTTAAAGACATGGTGTGTATGGGATAACATGGTTTCCCTGGCTGTGTCATATGTGAACTCCAAAACAAACAGACCCTGCACCTGAATGGTCTGTTGAGACTCACCGTCTGTACAGGATATGAAACTGTTGCATGGGTTACAGCAACGTTTGGCACACTCCACGAGTGTTGGTGCACAACAGACCATGGGAACTATTGTCTTATAAGCCTAATAAGCCTGATGTGCAAGGCCATGGAGGCCATCATTATATAACTCATAAACAGAGCTATTGAGACCCTACAAACACCCAATCCTACCCATTTTGGTTTGGTCAGGGGCAGATCATGGTTCCTAAACCTGCTAGACAGTTTTCAAGGCAGTCACCCAGGACATGCATCAATAAAATGAGCTACTCACGGCCTACATAGACCTTGAAAAGCCCTTTTCCAACATCCCACACACATGTCATATCCACAAAATCAACAACCTGTGCATAAACACGTATGTCGTCTGATGGATTGCTAACTGGGACACAGATAGATCCCACAAGGTAAGAATCGTGGTCTCCTGTTCAAGCTGGTAACAACTGCTGTCCCCCATGGCTCAGTCCTGGGACCCCTCCTGTCTGTTGTATACTTTTCAGAAATACAGTCAAACACAAGAGCTATGTTTAGCAAGGTTTGTGGATGACTGCAAAAAGGTTGTCATAATCGATGTTTGGGACAACAGAGACATCCTTAAAAGGGTCTCAGTCAGACAGATGTGGTGTCAAACTTATGGGCTCAAGCTACAGTCATACAAATACCACATAGGTGCCAACACCCTAAATATGGAGGTAATAATAAGGGATCTATGGACACATGTGGATAGTCATCACTACTTCCAGAAACACATTCACAAAGTGGTTAGAAAATCATGCTATACATTCCCACAAACTGCCAAGGTCTTTGCATGTAGATCAAATGAGGTTCCCTCTACTCATCAGTTATCAGACCCATCGAGAGTACCACAACACACTTGTGATAAATCTGACTAGGCACCTTCAGCAGCTGGAAAGACCACTGACGTACCTCAACAAGACCATTACTGGCCTCAAACAGTTGCCCCATGCAACAAGACTGAATTTAACTCAATCTGTACTCTGTTGCATACTGTCTATTCAGGTGATATCTGCCCAACAGACAGGTCCATGTCCAGTGCAGAACGGATTTACATGTGCTATCTGAAGTAACCCCAAGCTCACTTACTACATGCTCTAGGGATATCATCATCACAACAATAAACAGAACATGTTGGAGGACTTCCCTTTCTTTGGAACAGGCTCCCTCCCAACCTACATTAAGCTGAGTCCCTCACTTACACTCTTCAAGAGGAGCCTTAATGAGTGCATGTGAAACTGAACTGTCACACCATGGATCACTTCATAAGCTCTACTACACAGAGGCCTAGGGAACTAACTCCATGGGTGGTGATAGCTTCACACTCTGGCCATACTAATATATGCCTTCAGGCAGATAGCCTATTACCTGCCTATGTACCTACATATATATTTAGGGGGAACATAATATAATAAGCCAAAGATGGATGGGCAGAGATGTGTGTAAGAGGGTGACCATGACAGGGAGCCATCCAGGACTGTCCCACCCAGCACACATCCCAATGGCACAAAAGACATGAGGTGCACATCTCACCCAGTGCACATAACAGCCACCAGTATCTGTAAGCATTACAGTGTATGTGGTCCATGTGCCTGCTGTACAACATGATGGTACAATGAAGTATGCATCTACTATCTGTAGACATGTACCTGTCACATAGTCTACTACATACCTATGAACCTATCTTCAATAAGGCATATGTTAGCCTAGGCAAGTTGTGCAGCTTTCAACACCCCATTGGGTAGTCTCCCAAGCCCTCATTCTAATAGTTAGTACCCTAAGCCCCTTTCTTTTGGGGCTGCTGATGTGATGGTTGGCATGAGTTGTCTGTTTCTCATCCACTCATCAAGGTTCCTATTGAAGAGTGTCAGCGAGGGGCTCTGTCTGATGTACATCGGGACTCTGTTCCACAGTAAGGCAAGTGTCTGGGACGGTACTCTATCCCACCAGCATGTTGTATTCATTGTGATGAGGTTCATATCCCTGGAGTGTGTAGGGCTACTCAATTTTGTTATCTGTAGATGGAGCATGCTCAGCAGTTATGTGTTGGACATGGCTCTGTATGTTCGGCAGAGTGTGCCTCTGAGTAGACGGTATGCAACGAAGAACAGATTTAGTTTTACCAGTTGTGTTGCATAACATAACTGTCTGAGGCCAGTAATCCTCTTGGTGAGGTACCTCTGTGGTCTCTACAGCTGCTGGATATGTGGTCGAGTACATCCAAAATGGTGCATTGTACTCAATGATGGGTCTGATGACTTAAGAGTAGAGGGCCACCACTACCTCTATGGATCCTGATGCAAACCCTTTGTTGATTAGGTGGGCCACGTAGGATTTCCCAATTACTTTGGCAACATGGTTGTCAAAGGAAAGATGACTATCTTCTTGTGTCCCCAGATCCCTTATTACCTTGTCAGTTTTAAAGGGGTAACACCTATGTGGTAGTTTGCATGTACTTTGTTTTCATGAAAGGGGATCACTATGCGTTCCTCCACATTGAGCTTGAGGCCACGATTCTGACACCACACATCTGTCTCATAGTTTCCCTTCTGGAGAATATTTATGTCATCCGGGGAATATATTATGGCAAACACTTTACAGTTCCCAGCAAACCTAGTCAACTACAACCCTCCTGTGTTGGCATGTACATTTGAGAAGTCTATACCAAACAGGAGGGACCCCAGAACTGAACCCTGGGGGCCACCAGTTGTTACCGGTGTAGAGTCTGACATGTAGCCAGCAACTCTTAATTTGAGGAATCTATCTGTGAGCCAGTTTGCAATCCATCTTGTGATGTATGGATTCATGCCCAGGTTGGTGAGTTCATCTATGATACCTGACTGGGGAATGGTGTCAAAGGCTGTAGTGAGGTATAGGTAGGATGTGTTGAGCTCATTTCAATCATCTGTAGCCTGGGTAATGGTCTCAAAGAAATCGACCCAGTTCAGGAGGCGTGATCTGCATATGATGAAGCCAAACTGGGTATGCTCTACTGTGTGAAGGTTCACAATCTCTTTATTGTTAACTTCCATTATGATTGGCTCCATTGCCTTAAAGATCAGACTCGTCAGGCTCATAGAGCATGAATGCCAAGGGTTTTTTGTGGCTCCACCCCTGTGGAGTGTGAAGAATGTTGCTGTGCAACATTCTATGGGTACATATCCTGTACAGAGCATGTAGAGAGAGGTGTAGGTATCCTTGATGAATATGGATACATCCCCACTCTATGTGCTATGATCCAGGTCCTGATGCTGGAAGGCATGGAATGAGTAGTATCCTGGTAGTGCCGGTGTGCTCTCTGGAGCCTTGAACTAGGTTTCTGTTACTGCATAGATATCAATATTCTCCACACTGAGATGTGCCTCGAGTGTGTGCATCTGGAGGCTGAGACTTCTGGCAATGAGTAGCATTTAGCTAACTTTGTGGTTATTTGTGTTGGTTATGTGGTTTGGTTTGTCCTGAGTGACCGATGTTCCACACCTGAAGTCAATGCCTCATTGGTCCCATCTGACCATAAGCTAATTACTCTACATATCCACATTCTGGACCCAGCCCCCATTAAGGAAACCATGTTAAAAAATGTCTCCAAAGCCATCTTCATGCTACTTAAGACAGAAGTGCTGAACTTCAGGACATCCATGCAGATGGACAATACTGTTATGACTACCGAATCCTCCACAATTGCACTTTATAAGCACTTGAGTGCATGCATCGTGCTATCCCAAAAAGAACCAAGACGCTATCCTCCAAGAAAAGAAAGCCAATCTGGTAGTCCCCTGCCATAAACAAAGTGCACAACAGAAGGAAGAAACTGTTGCAAAAGAGGGTAAAATCTCATGAGTGGAGGAGCTCCCTGGTCAGCCTCAGGAAGAAGTTGCAATCCCTGATAAAATCTTCCAAAGCTAGTTATGAAACCAAAGTCGACACTGATTCTAAAGACAACCACAAAGCATTCTATACCTATGTCAAGAATCTGAATGGCAACACTCAGATCTGCTCTGAGTACAGCACAATGGCACTAAATATACAGACCCAACTGATATTGCCAACAGCCTGGCAGAGAGGATCAGTGCATACTTTACCCCCCCCCCCCTCTCACCCATGAAAGAGCACATCTCTATACCGGAAGAATGCAAAGTTGCTGTCATCATGGCTGCACAGGTAAAAACCACTCTCTAAAGCCAGGAACACAGCATTCATGGGACAAGATTACATCCCAGGCTACGTTCTACATGAACTACAGAACGAGCTGGCACCACACCTATGTACCATGTTCAATCATAGCCTCACTTCAGGCTTTGTGCCTGCTGAATGGCGCACATCGATGGTTATTCCACTACACAAGGGGGAGCCACCACAGACCCCGGGAACTAGCGCCCCATTAGCCTGATTAGCCTGGTCTGCAAGGCCATGGAATGTATCATCATGGAACTTAGAAACAAATACATTGGTAATCTCCAAACTCTGGACCACAACCATTTTGGTTTGTAAAAGGCAGACCCATGTCTACTAAACTTGATAGACTTCTTTGAAGCATTCTCCAAAGCTGTAGACAAGGGTAAGGTGGTTCACACAGCCTATCTAGATCTTGCCATGGCTTTCAACACCATCCCCCACTCTGGATTTATGGATAAACCCACTAAACTAGGTATAAATCCCCATGTCACAAGATGGGTTGCCAACTGGCTCACTGGCACAACCCACACTGTGAAAGTAGCAGACTCCAAGACCAACTTCGGACCAGTGACAATTGGAGTACCACAGGGTCTAGTCCTGGGTCCTGTCCTGTTTGGTATCTACTTCCGTGAAGTACAGGTTAACATGGAAGGTCTCTGGCTAATGAAGTTCCCAGATGACTGCAAACTAGGAGCCATAACTGAGACTACTAATGATGTGGACATCCTACAAAAGGGCCTCAATGAGACAGATGCCTGGTGTCAAAGCCATGGGCTCAAGCTCAATGCCAAAAAGTGCATTGTCATCCCCTTTGGTAAAAACACTGTACCCATGAACTACAACATAGGTGGTAGTATACTTAACACCGAAAGTGTGATAAGAGACCTTGGGACACAGGTG
Organism: Protopterus annectens; assembly: GCF_019279795.1. NCBI lineage: Eukaryota > Metazoa > Chordata > Ceratodontiformes > Protopteridae > Protopterus > Protopterus annectens. Next base: position 1,734,378,867 of record NC_056743.1, read on the forward strand.
GACAGTAGACTCTCCTTTGATAATCACATCACCACAGTAGTCAGGAAATCCTTCTACATGGCACACCTCATCACAAAAGGTGTCTCATGCAGAATAAAAGAGGTCATTGTTCCCCTTTAATCATCACTCATTAGATCCATTATAGAGTGCAATGCCCCTTTTGCTATGTACCTCACACAACATCTACAACAACTGAAAAGCCTGCAGAAATACCTCACAAAGAGAATTAGCAGCCTCAAATGCATGCCATACACAGACTGTCTCAAAACACTACAGCTTTACTCTGTCGAATATTGCCTACTCAGAGGTGATCTCTGCCTAACATACAAAGCTATGTCAAACACAGAGCTGTTGGACATGCTCCACTTAAAGAAATCCCAATCCCTCCGAGCATCGGCCCCAAAACCCAGACTGAAACACAAAAGGAGGGGGATGTATCCATTATCATAAAGGATACCCACACCTCCAGGTTAGTGGTACAGCATGAGGCCTTGGAGACCATGCAAGTGCAACTAACATTGGGCAAACCTGCTTATCAGATCGTAGCCTACTACAGATCACATACCTTGTCTCAGGACCCTCACTCAGTATTCCTGAGAACACTGGGAAATATAAAGGTCCTACCAAACACCATGATATGAGGAGATTTCAACTACCCAAACATTGACTGGGAGAATTACTCAAGTACAAAGTCCTTTTCACAATGCTTCCTAGAGTTTATAAACTCAAACGGCCTGGAACAGCTGGTCACCATGCCCACTAGAGGTGACAACATACTGGACCTGATCATCACCAACATGGGGGATCAGTGTTCCACACCAGAGGTAAACCCCTTGCTGGTAATATCAGATCATGAAGTAATCACACTGGACATCCACATCCTGACCCCCCCCCCCCAGTCAGCAAAACTACTGTGAAAAACTTTTCAAAAGCAAACTTCACACTTCTCAAGACCGAAGTGGAAAGTTTCAAAGCCCCCTTGCTACAGGATAATGCTATGCAATCTGCAGAATCCTTTACAAATGCATTCTATGAGCATCTACAGGGATGCATGGATTGAGCCATCCCAATTAAAACCAAGACTCACTCCTCCAAAAAGAAGAAACCAATCTGGTGGTCCTTGCCCATAAATAAGCTATACAACAGAAGGAGGAAACTAACACATGGTAGAGCAAAATTCCAAAAAGGAACGGCATCACTGATCATTACTAGCAAGAAACTACGATCACTCATAAAATAATCCAAGTCCAGTTTCTAAAGAAAAATTGCCAAATAATCTAAAGATAACCACAAAGCCTTCTTTAGCTAATATCAAACATTTAGGTGGCAATTCTCAGATATAGTTTCAGCTACTGCAAAATGGTAAAAAATACACTGAACCAACTGACATTGCCAACATCCTGGTGGACAAGTTCAGTGCAAACTTCAACCCCCCTCACCCCCAAAAGGGCATGTGTCCATCCCAGAAGAATGCAGAGCCCCAGACTTCATGGACATGCAGGTAAAAACAGCCTTCTCCAAAGCTAAGAACACAACATCAGTGGAACTGGATGGCGTCCCAGGCTGCTTCTTACACGAGCTCCAAAAGGAACTAAACCCTCAATTACATTCACTATTCAGACTCAATCTTACCACAGGCTATGTACTCAAAGAATGGCATACAGCAACAGTCATCCCACTCCACAAAGGTGGTGTCACAACAGAACCTGGAAACTATCGCCCTATAAGCCTGACCAGCCTGGTCTGCAAAGCTATGGAGTGAATTATCATGGAACTCATAAACAGAGACATTGGGAACATCCAGATACTGGACCCTACCCAATTTGGCTTTGTTAAAGGCAGATCCTGCCTCCTAAACCTAGTTGACTTCTTTGAAACAGTTACCAAGGCCATAGATGAAGGGAAGGTAGTCCATACAGCCTACCTGGACCTCACTAAGGCCTTTGACACCATTCCCCACTCTGGCATCATAGACAAGCTTACCAGCTTGAACATTAACCCCTATGTCATGAGATGGGTGGCCAACTGGCTCACGGATAGAACACACATGGTCAGAGTTGCAGGTGCCATGTCCAACTCTAAACCAGTCACAAGTGGCATCCCACAGGTCTCGGTCCTGGGACCCCTCCTGTTCAGTATATAATTCTCTGAGGTACAGGCAAGCACAAGAGGACTATGGCTGACCAAGTTCCCAGATGACAGTAAACTGGGAGCCATAATCAACTCTGTGGCTGACACAGACATCCTCCAGAAGGGTCTTACAGAGACAGATACCTGGTGTCAAAACCATGGCCTCAAGATGAATGCCAAAAAATGCATAGTCATCCCCTTTGGGAAAAACAAAGTGCCCATGAATTACCACAAAGGTGGTAATCCACTAGGTACGGAAAATGTAATTAGGGACCTGGGAACCCAGGTAGATAGTAACCTCTCCTTTGATAATCACATTGGCAAAGTGGTTAGATATTCCTTCTATGTAGCCCACCTAATCACAAAAGGGTTCACCTCTAGATCAAGAGAGGTCATTGTGCCCCTCTACTCATCACTCATTAGGCCCATAATAGAGTACAATGCCCCATTTGGTATGTACCTTAATTGGCACATGCAACAGCTGGTAAGACCACAGAAGTACTTCACCAAGAGGATCATGGGCCTCAAAGAGATGCCCTATGCAGCTCGACTAAAGAAACCCCAGCTCTACTCAGTTGCTTACTGCCTGCTCAGAGGTGATCTATGCCTGATGTATAAGGCCATGTCCAACCCAGAATTAATGGACATGCTCCACCTCAAGAAAAACAAATCTCTTAGAGCCACACACTCCAGTGAATTAAGAATTAAACCTCAGCAAAGCAATAAACAGGACTTGCTGGAGGGATAGATTCCTGTCCCAGAGATTTCCCTCACTCTGGAATAGAATCCCAGTTGATGTTAGGCAGAGCCCCTTGCAGACTCTCTTCAAGAGGAATCTTGAGGAGTGGATGGGAAATTGGAAATTTACCCCTGGGATCACTTCAGTGCCCCTGCTAGACAGAGGCCCTGGAAACTAATTTAAAATGGAGGTGAAAGCCAACACATTCTGGCTAGGCTTATAAATGCCCTTGGGCAGATAGCCTAGTACCTACCTATGAATCTATGAACCTACATGCTCTAGGGACCTAAACCTTGTCACCACAATAAACAGAACATGCCGGAGGGATAGATTCCTGTCCCACAGACTTCACACACTCCAGAATAAACTACCTATTTATATCAAACAAAGCTCCTCATTAGCACTCTTCAAGGAACGTCTTGATTATTGGATGGGAAATAGAAAATTCACCCTGGGGATCACTTCTGTGTCTGCACGACAGTGGCACAGGAAAATAAATTTCTTGGTAGGCAAAAGCCAGGGTACTTTTTGGCTGGCCTTGTATAGGCCCCAGGGCTGATAGATTAGTACCTACCTATGAACCTTTGAGCCTTGCCTAAAAAAGGTAATTTGGGGACAGCACGAGCCTTGGCCAGTATTCAGAAGCATAGGGGCAACAGGTGCAAACCATCTGTATTGAAGCAACAAGGCTTGTCTATCATGTCATCACAGGAAGACAGAGACTGGATCCCCTTTGAATGACACCAGAAGCTCAGCCAATTGTTAAAGTTTATCATCCTCTGTTATATTGCAGTATCATGTAGGTGAAGGTAAGATGCTACTCAAGGTTTGACCTTGTGTGTGCCAGCCTGTGGTGCATCAACCCATATATGATATGGTCATGGCCTATGCATACAATACACTCACAATACACCTAGTATGATAAGCCTGCTGAGGTTATTAAATGTGAAAAAAACCTTTGTACAAGCTGTCAGCAAGTAATGTCTGTATTGCACCCTGTAACTCCATATTGCTTGCTGAAGTGTAAAGACGTACTTAGTTTGGATTAAGAACACTGCACTTTCCAACTGTGTGTGTGTGTGTGTGTGTGTGTGTGTGTGTGTGTGTGTGTGTGTGTGTGTGTGTGTGTGTGTGTGTGTGTATGTATGTGTGTGTGTGTGTGTGTGTGTGTGTGTGTGTGTGTGTGTGTGTGTGTGCATCTCCCTGGGGAGGAGCAACCTTTTTGGAGACTACTCAAACACCTTAGAAGTGGTATACTCATCTTTGTCAAGTCTGATGATGTCACCATCCTACAAATATACCTGTGGAAAGGGGAAATCCCAGTAATGTGTATAGAGCGTCGTGTAAATGCATACTGCTGTAGTATCATAATGTAGTTAGGAAAGAGTTTGAATCTCACACTTGCTGACTCTATGTGCCTGTGCTCCAGGTGTGTGACACCATTGACCATTGTGGAGTGGGTTTTGATTTTTATAGTGTATGACATATCAGAATGACAACTGTATGTGCATTACACATGTAAGGTAGCTGTGAGGCAAATCCATATACATACATGTGACCTCAAGTATTTCATAGGTGGGTACTCTGCTTTCTCCATGAATGCATGTGTTATCTTTGCCAGAGCATGCTGGTGCTTTCCAGACCTTAGGTCACTTCTGTATGCTTGTGACAAGCTTAGACACTGCAGTGATCCCTGGGCTATGGCTTCCATTTCATATCCACTCATCACGGTTTCTATTGAAGAGTGTGAGTGAGGGTTTATGCTTGAGGTATATTTGAAACATGTTCCAAAGCAAGCAAAGTCTGGCAAAGATGACTAATCATTATAGGTGTGCAACAACCTCTGTGGATCTGCATGCAAACCCTTTATTGCTTATGTGCTGCAGAGAGGGATTTCAAAAACCCTTTGGTAATGTGATTATCAAAGGAGAGATGACTTAACACATGGCTCTATGTATACATTAGTACCTGTTCCACATTTTGGGGGCTACTACCTATGTGGTACTCTGGGGATACTTTGTTTTCTAAAAGTGGATAACTATGCTTTCTTAGGCTTATAGATTTACAGCATGAGTTTGACACCAGGTATCTATCTGCATGATACCCTTTTGGAGGATCTGTGTGTCATCTGGAGAATAAAGTATAGCCCACAGTATGCATTTTCATCAGACGTGGGCAGACATATCCCTACTGTGTTTGCTTGTAACTAAGAAAGCTATATGCCAAACATGAGTGGTCCCAGGACTGAGTGCAGGTGAATACCACTTGTTACTGGCATAGAATAGTACATGGAGGCTGCAAATGTTACTGTGTGTCCTACATCTGTGCGTCTGTTGTCATGCCATCATCTAACAATTGTTTATGGTCAGTCTGTTGAGTTTATGTCTAATACCAGTATGTGGGATGGGTATGATTTGCTGGTGAGCTATAGCTTGGCTGTGCTGACCTTCCCTCCCTCACCTATAGCCTTGTTGACTGGCTTGAAGTTTGTGTAGGAGCCATGATCTGGTCTTTAGAGAACCTAAGTGGGTATGGTGCAGTGTTTGCAGGTTCATAATGTCTCTGTTAATGAGTTCCATAATGCTGTGCTCCATAGCCTTCCAGATAACATTGGTCTGGCTTATAGGGTGAGAGTTTCCAGGACTTGTTGTAGTTCTACCCTTAATCAATTTATGTTAACATTTGCACTGGGTGTGACGAAGGTGGACAGATTTAAGAATAAGTATATTAGAGGGTCAGACCAGGTTTAATGGTTAGTAGACCATGCCAGATAGGCAGGATTAAGTTGGTTTGTACATTTGCTGAGGAGGGATGCAGAGTATATTGTGAAATAGATGCTAAGGATGAAGCCGCCAGGTAACAGGAAAAGAGGAATGTCTAAGATGAGGTTTATGGCTGTGGTGAGAGAGGTCATGCAGGTGGATGGTGTGACAGCGCAAGATGCAGAGGGCAGGAAGACATGGAAACAGATGATGTACTGTGGCGACCCCTAATGGGAGCATCCAAAAGGAGAAGAAGATGTTGTAGCTCAACCCTTGTGGACTGTGAACACCATTACCGTACGTTATTCCACATGTATGTAACCTGTATAGAGGCTCCATCTGGACAGAGCGTTTAGGTGAGTGGTGACTTCATATGTCAGCTTGTGTATGACACAGCCAGGGACACTGTCCAGTACCATTGCCACTGAGGTGTGGACCTTGTTAAAGAGATGTTTTAACTAGAGTGTCTGCGAATCATCAGGTATTACATTCTGCAGGTCTGGAAATGTGGCCCTTGTATAGCGACAGGGTGGTGAAATCCGCATTCAAACTGTCTGACAAAGAATTGGTAATGTCAGTCAGATAAGTGTACTTTGTGACCATTTACATTAACTGTGACCCAATCTGAGATTTCCCCTGTATATTATGAACAACAGTAAAGAAAACTTTAGTGTTGTCTTTGGAATCTTTGCCATTTTGTATTTTGAAGCTTGCCTTGTATGTTTATTGAGGGATCGAATTTTCCCAATGATACTGACCAGAGAGGTTATCCCTTCTTGGTATGTAACTCTTTTTTGGTATAGCATCACACCTTCTATTATATATTTAGTTTATGGCAGGGGTCCATGAGACTAATGCACTTATACTGTATAAGTAAGAATTTCTTGTGTTTGTGATAGCACAGTCCATGCAACCCTGTAGGCGAACAGTGTGCATTAATACATGATTATGCAGCTGGGACAGTGTTAACCTTAGTAATGCAAACCAATGACAGATAGTAACAATAGCATCACCCACAGCACAGTGTCAACCCATGTCATACACACACATGCGTACTCAAGTTCCAAAACATGTGTAGTACAATGCATACTGGCCACCAATAGAAACTATGGAGTGTTAACACTGGCCAATACAGGGCATGTCACCCTGCCCATGTGTCCAATATGCACGCACATGCAGACAGTGCACCTCCACCATGTTCACAAATGTACACCTGCAAACCTGTGCTGTACACACCCCACACTTACTGTCCACTGTATAACACATGCTGACACAACTACACGCATCAACTGAGTGACACATGGGCAAACAAAACACAATTGGAATAAATACTGGTGGAAAAAATACAACATTGCTAATTACAGCTTTAATGCACCTTGCCTGCTCAGCTACACCTTCAAGGATATTATTGCACTTTACTGTTGACAACATGCTACACATTCAACCATTGCTATACTTTATCAAAGTCACCCTGTGCATCAGCACCATGTTAGCCTGTTCCTGCATCAATGTTACAGATGACAGGAAGTGGCACAGGTTACATCATATGCACAGGGTGCGTTGTTGGTTTGCCAGAGGCCTACACTGAGCCATTCAATCGACATGTGTGTGTGAGTGTGTGTGTGAGGGCCATGAGTACTGTTATGGGCCAATGTTGATGTAATGTGTGCGGGTATGTGTTTGCCCTAGGTTTCCTGTTTATGTGTGTGTGTGTGTCTGCATGCACACAGTTCCACCATGTGGCTGCCATATACAGGGATTTGTGGGACAGCTACAGACTGTACCTGGCAGGCTTTACAGATCACCATCTCTGGCCAGGGATACGGAACCTGTGCCTGGCAGGGGTGCTACAGACAGTATCAGGTACTAATCCAGACTGGGTACTATCCTCAGAGGTTGACATATGTCCACTGGATCCAGGTCCCTGCTGGAACTGGCCAGAGCCATGTGCACATGGTCTTCTAGGACGGTCTATGGACAGCCCCCCGAACATTGCTGTGACTGGTACTGGCACTATGGGAGCGGCTGTGACTTGTTGGACGTCCACAGCGACCTCCAGCTGCTGATGTTGCTGGCATACATCCACGTCGATGTCTCAACCATCCCACACTGTCCTGACACATGGACATGACATTGTGGAGGACAGCCAATGTCTCACCCCAACGTCTATCAATGACCTCAGTGTAATTATGTATGGCACCTGCTAGGTCAGAAATGCTATCATTTACAGAGGTGTTATGAGCCCTCTGTGCCCTTAGTCCCTATCTGGTGTACCGCTCCATTCATGCCTGTGCCTCCATGACAGCCTGGAACATGCGTGTGGTTGAAAGAGTTGTGGCATGTCTGCCAGGGGCATGATGACCAGCAGTGCTCTGACGAGAACCCCTGGGCATCTGCCTATGTGGTACCATTCCAGACTTCTGGCTATGGCTGCTGTGTCCTGATAAATGTGCCATAGATACCACACTGTCCTGGCCAGTGCCAACCATACACTGTCCCTCAGCTAAGGGCAATGGTGATGATGGATGTACGAGTAGTATGACTGTGTGCATGGATGGGGTGGAGACTTGTGTACTGTCAATTGGTGGCCCAACTACAGACCCTGACAAACCTGAGTGTGCCTCAACACACCTATCCTCATGATCACTGTCTGTCTTAGTGACATCAGGTTCCCTGCTGTACTGAACCAGCCCCACCTCAGCACCTGTGAGAGGAAAACAGGAAACACACTTTAAGATCTGAACATGATGTCAGACCATATGCAAACATGCACACATGCACGCATGCACATGCACACATGCACACATGCACATATGCGCACATGCACACATGCACACATGCATACATGTGCACATGCACATGCACGCATACACATGCACATGCACACATGCACACACACAAATACACTCCTCCCTAAAGCAGACACACACACAACACCAGCAATCTCAGAACATACACAATAGTAGGTGATGGTGGGGTACAGTATCACAAGCAAAACAGTCATATCACACATGTCAGCATGCAGGACATGTGTTGCTCAACAGCATGCAGTGCAAGTGTAGACAGTCCTTGTTACTAACAGTATACATGGCTTTGATGCATGTGTTTTGTTATTAGGTGATTGGTCTCCCCCTGGAACACAATGTATACATGGACACAACATTGCTGTGCAAGTATTCAAAACTCTGTAATGTACTGTGCACCATAACTCACAGGTCTACATACCATGGCTGGATGTGTATCTGTGTGTCAGATAGGTATCCAATGCTGATTACAGCCTCTGTGTCTTTAGCAAATAATTGTGGACACAGTTTTAGCACATGCATGATGAGTATTCACACAACATCATCAGTGGTGAATGTATAATTGATGGAGTAGCATTCGTCCACATACCCAATATACAGTAGTTATGGTGAGTGTAGATCATATTGTGGACATGCCAGTGTCATCCATGACATGGCATGCTAAAACACAACTGCATATTTAAACATCACACATACCCAATGTGTGTCATATGACCTAGCCACTCAATAGCATCACAAGACATATATGTGTTAGTTGTGCAAATGGTGATTGGTATGCATATTGTTTAGAGGTGCATATGTTTGCACACACACAACATTGAGGTGTATAGCAATAAAAGCTATGTGTAGTACTGTGGTTACAATAACTGGATGGGGTATAGTACCATAGGCCATCATCATGAAGCATCATGTGGTCACTCAAGGCTACAAATGTTTCCAAACCAGCACTAACCATGCTGTACCGGAACTGTACTACCTTGGCTACATTCACCATTTCACAACCAGTTGTTACATGGGTTTGTAAGCAGACCAATAAGGAGAATTCCCTGACATGAATGTGTAGTGTGTTGCAGAGTGTTTAAATGCCCCATGATAGGCCTCTACCCCTCAGGTATATTATGTGTAATATGTGGATGAGATTTTGGATACTGGAGTGTGTCTTTACAGAGGGTTTGTGAATCCTTTATGTGTAACATGTTAAAATGCTCTGTGTATGACATAGTTGTGTATGTTATGTGCATGTTAAGTATCAACTTTGCCTATCCAATGGTCACTACAGTGTAGCTACATTTGTTTGAGATGATCTGGGTATTGCATATGTTTGAGGCAGCTAAACACATTAGTGAGATGTGCGAGGTCTTACACCAAACATGCACAGCATGCATTATGGGTAGGTGTGTTACATTTGTACATGGCCTACACCTTAACTATGACATGCACTTTTTATTTATAATAATAAATGTAGAACACACTCACCAGCATCTGTCCGCTGCCTTGATGTCACCCCAGAGATGAGACAATTTGTCAATGGCCACAACTGTGGCATTGCTACTATGTGTTTGCAATCTTACGGTACTAGAACAGTTTACATTCACAGGCCTAAAGATTATGTTCCAAATGATTAGTATTGTACAACAACAGGCTCCACATCTTCTAACTACACACTCCACATCTCACATATGCATGATCTACCAATATAAATAACAGTAGTCTACAGATATGCCATGTTACCTGCATGCTCCATGTGTGATTGCTGGGTGGCTCTAACCTCCATCATGGTGTATGTCTGCTGCTGTTGTTGTTGGGCAGGTGCCACGAGACTCAGGAGCAGCTCCTCCACTCTGATGAGGGGTATGGATATTAACACTACCTCCTGTTGTAAGCTGTTGTCTCCGCACATCAGAAGCATGCTGACGGACATGTCTGAGTAGATTACTGCAGTGGTGGCGTACCTGCTCATATGTCCGGTTATGCAGGCCTACCTCATTTACCCTCTGGACAACATCTTGCCACATTGCAGTATGCTCCTGCTGGTTCTGGCTGGTTCGTGAGAACATTAGACTATAGTGCTGAATCATACAGCTAGTAATGATCTCATCTTCTGCACTACTATAGCCGGGATTTTTGTGATGTGCCATGATCCCTGGAAAACATAAAGAAAAAATATGTCTGAGCAAGTCATATGGCACATTTAATATTATACAGTACGGATATCATTGAACTGCCATATATAGCAACCTATTAGCTAACTGAGAGTGAAACACTTTAACTACCACTTATCACTGCTCACCCCACAACTGCTTGAAAGTGCCTGGCTCACTCTATCTAATGAACTGTGTTCTGCACAGCAACAAAATAAAATCACTATATAAGACTATACAAGAGTACCCGGCACACTGTATGCAACACAAAGCACCACCTAGCCACAGCAGATATACATCAAGCTGATGTGTAAAGAAATATGTCATCCATCACAATGAGTGTAAGGTCCAGTAAATGTATTACTATTATACCACACAACTTGTTAATGGCAAACCCGTGGCCAAAATATGTGCACAGTTGGGAATATAGGTCGGATACTGCTGTAGTCCACTATAAATGTTGCTAGATACGCAGTTATATGTTTTACCACACATATGACAGAGGACATGTTACAGACATACCCACACACACATCAGACATAATTGCAGGACACAAAGATATGGCAACTCAGATAAGCTTTATATGTGTAATATACAGAACTGTGTGTCAGTACTTACAAAACCTTAATCTTGAGGAATGTAATCTTGATGAATACAGGGACAACACAAAACAGTGAATGCAAACAATGTGGACATACACCATACTTTGCTGTACAGGCCCAAAGCTTCAAGTAGTACTACAGTACACACAGGATTTGGATTCAACATCAGTACCAGTCAATAATCATAGATGTAGTGTTTTAGCCTCCAATGACACACCCCAGTTAAAACCAAGGGACTTAATCACACTGTATGCCATAGCACTTTTTCTGCCTAGCAACAGAATACACAGCTTTTGCTGGGATCAAAGCAAAGACCCATAAAACCATGACATAAACAGTTTCCCACTAAGCTATCCCACAAATACATATCTTTGAATATTCACAAACACATTGACCATCATAGTCAGTCAACAGTACAGAGAATCTATTGCAACAAGTAGATGTAGGTGTGTATGAGTATATATGACTCTCTCTCTCTCTCTATAAATATATATATATATATATATATATATATATATAGATATATATATATATATATATATATATATATATATATGTGTGTGTGTGTGTGTGTGTGTGTGTATATATATATATATATATATATATATATATATATATATATATATATATATATATGCACATATACATATCCATTGGTGTACATATACACGTATATGTAGGCACATATACATTTCACCTTTCATAGTGGGAATATTAATTATACAAAGGATGTGAGGTGTACAGTAATGTAATAATATCGCACAATCTTGTGATTAATGCATAAATGCATTGAAAGTGTTCGCAGCCCAGGTAGCTTTAGCAGGCCTCACTGGCTTCAGCATTGCAAACTGAATGAACAAACATTGAGAAAGGGTGTTTAACCTGAAAGGTTTGTTTTATATAAAGATTTTTGTTCAACTGTGCTCAACTGTGTTTTTTTGTTAACTGAACAAACCACCCACACTGTTTAACCACCACATGTCATATACCGGCACTGTATGCTGTCTTGTTTGTCACACACTAAAACCTATGTACAAATATGCAAATACTAGCCTTCACCAACATATATATCTCCACCCTTCACAAACAGTTGCAATATGTCTCCTGCTCTATGCACATATACAGATGTGAATATATATGACACATATATATTTCTCCGTATGTGTGTGGCATACACACACAATATCCACACTGTTGTAAGTCCCTGGACCTCACAGCTGAGCTGTTGGGCCTTGCTGCAACACAAACAGGTGTCACATGTGAACACACACTAACATTAGAGGGGGTATATATAGCTACAAATGCTAGATAAGCATACTAGACTGCTACAGCAGTTGCCAGTGCTAAGCTACACTTTATTATGACTATCATGCATGTGTTGCTCTGTCACACCCATGTTTATATAGTGGCAGCACTAATCCCCCCAACAGCCATTGGCCACACTACTGTACAGAACACAGATGACATGGATCAGATTTTTGACATTTAATGCTGAGCTACACATTTCACAGGTATGTCCCACTGCCCACAGGTACACACTGTATTGTCCATAGCAGTAGTTGAGCAGGACATTTGTGCATAGATAAGTACTGCTGCCACATATGAATGGTTCACATTATCTAGACTATTCTTCAAAAACATCTACTACATGCCAGTAAATACATATGTGTCACATACCTTTCCTTTGTATGATTTGGTATTATTTCTTTTTCTTTTTCCTTTACTCTCTCTCTCTCTCTCTCTCTATCTGTCTCTCTCTCTGTCAGTCTCTGCAATAGAGTGATTGAGTTTGTTGGCAGCAATTGCAGCCTGCTTTTGCAGGTATTTGCACATGAGCATGTGATGGTCTCTGCACCAATTAGTGGCCACCATTTGCTAATTGCATGCAGCCTGCTGTGTAGTAATTGCAGTAATCACTGTCATAGAAACCCAGTACTATAAATTGCTAACTCAGGTAGGCATGGCCCTTTCAGCTTTCCAAGATGGAGATCATCCTTGTTTGCTGTGGACATCATTGTTTAAGACAGAAGGTTGGTATAGTTCTTATAACAGAAGCCAGGGGTGTAGCCAGTGAGTTACATTTTGTACTCAGACCTAACTGTTGCTGCTTCCAGTACACACTTGTCAGTGTAGAAATGTACTCATCGCTCAAAATTCTAACCCGAGATACATGAGAGGATGTACTTTCTTTGCAAATTTTCAATTAACTGCCATACAAAGCTAGTTATTGAGATGTATTCCTTTGGCACAAGAATTGTTTGTGAACTGCTATACTGTGAATATTCTTTTACTCAGTTCTAAACAGTTTGTGCTTTTTTAGTGTTGACATTAGCACAAACTGCTCAAGAAAACTGGACACATTTCAGTACTGTGAGTATGCTTACCTACATCCTTGGTAGACCCTGTACACACATGTATATTCTACAATGGGGTAGGGGTGCAGAAGTATAGACAGCGTACTTATTATTGTGTGAATTTTATCTTGCTGGACTTACAGGGTTGCTGTGCACGTATTAGTTTATCAAGGCAAGTAGTCTGTCTGATTAACTCCCAATTGTGGATCTATCCACATGGTAGCCAGAGATTAGCCTGTTAGTTTTTGTCTGTGCACCACAGATGTCTTTTCAGCAATAGAGCAATGGCATTGTTACAGTTGGTTGCTACCAGTCTATGGCTACATCCTTTTGTATTTCGGTGTTGTATTCCTACATAAGGATATGCTTCCGGAGCTCCTTCAAAAGCTATTTGCACAGTTTGTAACAGCAGAGGCTGCTATGCCTCTGTGTTTCTGCCTCTGCCAGACCTCTCAAACACTCAGGTACATATTTGAACAGACTCAGGGAAAAGTAGATAAAAAGTCAAAATATTAGTGCCATTAAGTTGAGACTTTGAGAGAACCAGGGCATATGGATTAATACACCTTTTCTGAAGTAAAAGAAGTGTCTTACTCTTAATTATTGTCATTACTCATTATGTGTAATTCACCACCTTTCTGGCCAAAGTCAGTAGTTTTTGGAAGGATTCAGAGGGACAGAGCTAAATTTGTTTCAAAATCAGGGACATCCCTGAAAATTAGGGACAGATGGGAGGTATGGCCTCTGCCCTAAACAGATATGCCAGTGTTTGTCCTGCTGTGATACTGTGTGGGGGTTGTAAAGTGATGGTGTAACATTATTTCCTGCTAGAATGGTTGCTTCTCGTATCACAGTCATGTAATGTAATCCCACAACAACTGTTGGTAAAGATCCACAGAACAAGTTGTGTGGTATGGAATTCCTATTTTTCCTTTACATCCACTCATTCTGATGCATGATATATTTATTTCAGCACCAACTTGCTGTATATCTACCATGGCTTAGTGGTACTTCATGCAGTGTAGTGTGTACAAGGTCCCAGGTTCGAGACTGACAGAGGTGTTTTATTTTGCTGCTGAGCAGAACAAGGGCTCTCACATACAGCGTGACTAAGGCACTTTTAAGCAGTTGTAAGCGAGTTTGTGTGGGTTTGCGTGATGCTTAGCAATGCTTAGCTAAGCGTAAACAAGTGCAATCCCGCTAACTACTGCTTAATAGTGCTTACTCCCGCTAACCCACTCGCTCATTTCTTTGAAAGAAAAGAAAAATGGGAAGATAGGAAAGTGGTGAAAAAGGGGCACAAAGAGAGAAAGACAGTAGGGAAAATAGGTCGGGATGTGCAGGATGGGTGTAGGGAAGGTCCATAGCTGCCCATTTCTTTAACAGCAACAGCTGTGCATATGGAATAAATTTGGAAGGAAATATGAAACCTTCAACCCCTGAGAGAGGGGTGAGGATGACAAAGTATGTTGTAATGCCAATTAAATTACATTTTATGTGTCCAGGGGACATGTGTGCAAAATGGGCAGCTATGTATGGAGCATAATTTTTTTTGGGGAGCAGATTGCCCTTTTTTTTCAGGTGAGAGTGGAATGTGGGGTAGGGGAAATAGGTATATTTGGGGAGGTAGGTTGGGGAGGTAAACAGACAAGACAAACAAGATGCATACAGGGGCAGAATATGACACATGGTGGGTGAACACCATTGACGGGGAGGGATGTTTGGAAATGGCAAGCCCATGAGTCCACAGATGGCAACAGTGGAACTGAGATCCCCACCCATGGGCAGTCACCACTGCATCTTCACAGCCCAGAGGGTGGCTGTGCTGGGGGCTGTGTAGGAGGAGCAGGCTCACCCAGGAGTTTCACCACTCGTGCCTCAAGCTGGCGTAGAGTTTCTGCAACAGAAAGCTTGATCTCTCTATGCACCACAGCCTGGAGCGTTCGAAGGGTGATAGGTGGCCCACCTCCACCCACGCTTACACGGGGGGCCAAGCCCCATCACCTGCAGTGCTTCCATCTGAATGTGGCACAGGGCCAATGGAGGAGGAGGTCCAGGCTTGGCACCAGACCTGCTGGTACAAATGCCATGGCAAGCTGAGGTGAGACAGGTGGGTCCGCTGGGACCGGCCTTCCCATACGAACTATGTTTTGGAGAATTTAATAATTATATGGGTTAGTAACAGTCAACAGCATTCCCAGTTAGTTATAACAGCATGCAGAAGTATTCCCATTAACTAAACATACCAGAGTTTCAACAGTTGAAAAGCAAGCATAACACATGCATACATAGAACAATAGTGGATATTACAACAACATGCAGGTTTAATTGATGGCAACAGGCCACCAATATTGTGGTATTTGAACAGGGCACATGCATAGAAATGAATGCAAATATTTATAAACCAATAGGACATATGTCCCAACAAATGTTTTAAGATTAGACATATCCATTGAGGTGTGGAATTGCATTCTTTATGTACATACAGTATGGTGGAAAAGATAGCTCAATTAACAACTTGTATAGCCTTCTAGTTTACACTACATTCCTTTTAACTGCAGTTATATGTCCCTTACATGTATTATTACACTACCCAATGTCCTTCTATTGTGCAATTGGATTTTTCTAGATCATTATATACATGAGCTGTATCTGACATACAAACTGTCCAGGATGCAGATGTTACTGCTAGATATTTTGAGAGTTGCTCACACATACACACTATTGCTGAGATGGTACACTGACAGCTCTACTTTCATATAATTATTTAGATATGTTCAGGTGAAATTAGCAGTTATATGTTAACAGCTCCCTACATTTTTGGCAGCGCACTGGCATCTCTGGGGAACACAGTACCAAGTTACTCATGTGCCAGATTAACCTGTACATGCTGGGCATGAACCAACAGTTAAGGGCTGTAAATATGCATAAAAGCTACTGGCACTCCCTTCATCCACTTTATATGGGCCTACCCAAGTGTGGGTTAACTAACACTGCTTAATACAACAGTACTATTTCTAAAATGCAACAGTACAACAACATATCAAAGAAAAAACCACACAGACACACTCCAGGAATTATACCTTTATTAAAGATTAATTACACCTTTATTTATTGGGTTAAAACACTTTTTTGAAGGCTCTCTCATTTATTTTGTATAACAGTACATGCAGAATAATTATTAAAGAATTATTATACCTTTATTTATTGGGTTAAAACACTTTTTTGAAGGCTCTCTCATTTATTTTATATAACAGTACATGTAGAATAATTACTAACCTGCCTGGTGATGCAGCCTTTGAAGCCTATATTCATGGGCTTGCTGATTCATAGCCTGGACACCTGCAGCTGTCAAGTAAATGCAGTGATAATGAGACATACCTATCCGTAGCATAGACAAGAATAGCAATTCCTAAATACTTAATACAATGGCTACTTACTCAGTACTGGGGTATTTGCCATCCCACGGGCCTCCTGGATCCACTGGTCCAGCTGATCCTCTTTGCTTCACTTCAGGTCAGAGTAATCATACCTGACCTGCTCACCAGCCCGAGGAACACTGGTGGCACTGGTGAGATCACGAGCTAGACAGTGCCAGGCCTCCGTTTTGTATTGTGTGCCCTGGTACTGGCCCCACAGGAGTCTTTCCTCATGATTGTGGACAAGGAGCCAAACTATTACTTTGGTCTCCTCAATGCCCCAATGTTGCACTCAAAATTGAGTGCCTTCTCCAACCCCAGCCATGCTGACTGCAGAAGAGAGCTACAACCAGTTATGGCAAGTATTCCCACCTGTGGAGCTTAAATATGCCTCTTTTCCTGAACTTATTTGTGATTGGCCAGTTTGGAAAAAAATCAGCTGTAGGCACACCTGCTTAGCTGATGTTAGCAATGTTTAATATTCCTTTGATAGATATGTGTCTGTTGAAAGTGCATGGTTATGAAATGCTGTCATGGCTTAGTGGTTATGTACTGTGACTATAGTGCACAGTATCCCGAGTTTGAGCCCTGTCACTTTTTTATTTTCCTACTGGCTAGACTTCAATGCTTAAGGTACAGTGAAGGAGGTGTGGCTGTGTTTAGCCGACTTTGCTCAACTTTGCCCGACGTTGCTCAGCATTGCTCGACATTGCCTGATGTTGCCTGACGTTGCCCGATGTTATGCTGGTTAGTGCGGTGGACAGCTATACACAAACATGTTCGTTTTGCGCTAGATTGCATGCTGTGCAGCTCAACGCAAAGACATTGTGCTGGTTAACGCAGTGCTCAGCTATGAGCAATTAAATATAAATATGCTCAATACTGGTAAAATGTGCTTAGCAGTGCTTTACATTGCTTAAAATAATTTACGCATGCATCAGTATGCATAACCATTTCACCTTCCTATTTTATATATATATATATATATATATATATATATATATATATATATATATATATATATAAAATTCGTTCACTACAACATATAAGATTTCAATGCTTTTTACAAAACTTTAAATAATACATGTCAGGAAATATTTTTGTATACAGATTTCCAACAGAAAATGAAAAGTGTAGTGGTGGGACTCTAACTGGGGATGCCTCCTCTTTGTGCGAAGGCTCTAACCACTACGCTATTGCTATTTCACTTAATTTGCATATATTTTTCTTATTATCCTCTTCAGTGTCTAAACTGCTAACTGTAGCTAAGACATGGGCAAACCTGCGCAAACACGTGCAAATACGGGCAGTTTTGTCAGAAATGAAAAAAATATATATATTTATATGGGGTTTACTATATGGGGGAGTTTAGTGTTAGAATGTACACATGAGTGGACTCGCTCATGTAAATAGATATTTCCTGTGTTTTAAACTTGCAGGGGCGTGGATTTTTGGACTGATCAGCAGTCCGACACGCCCCCTACACTCGTCCATGCTCCGTGTTAGTTTTAGAGTTGAGGCAGCGCGCCCTCATTAATATGCATGGCACGCTGCCGTCTTACTCTTAGACTGGCTCTTCCTGGGGACCAGACTACAAAGCCAGAGAAAAAGATGCCATCAGTCTTGTATTAAATAATTTATTCACACGGAATAACAATCTGGTACCTCGGCACTGCCTTCCTGGAGTTACAAAATATGCCACACCATAATATATATGTGTGCGTGTATATATATATATATATATATATATATATATATATATATATATATATATATATATATATATATATATATAGACGTACACACATATATTCACTTAAATACAATTAATCAGACAATCATCTAATTAATCAACCATCAATTAAAATAATCATATATACATTTTAAAGAAACAGTCTCCAGTTACATTCACTATTTAAACCTGCTGGAGATAGTGTATTAAATTTTAAAGTTTATAAAGTTTCTTTGTACAATAATTTTTTTTTCATCAACACTTCATCTGTTTCTGATATATGTTCCAAAATACAAGCTTTTAACAGTGAAAAGTCACTTCTATGACAAGTAGAAAAAATGCAAAGCTATAGGGCTCATAGCATTATTGCTTTTTTATGTCTCTAATATGTTCTTGCAACCGCAACTTGAATATTCTATTATTCTCCCCTATATACAACAAGTTACAGGGTCAAGGCAAAGCATATACCACTGATTTAGTTATATATGAAAAAGCAGAAGTGGAACAGAATTTTCCAAGTTACACTTAAATAGGGTCATTGAGGAGCTCAGTTTCATGTGAATTGGGAGTTTGCCCATAAAACAGAGTGGCAATCTCTGGGAGACATATTATTTATTTATTTATTTATTTATTTATTTATGTATGTATTGGTATTTGTTTACCATGAAAGTCCAGTGGGCCAAGCAGAGGCTATATTCAGTGGAGGCCCAGCGAGAAAAGCTCCAGAAAAACAACACATTTGAAATATACAAAGCTCCACAAAACACATTTAGAGCATACAAAGCACAGAAGGAAAAAAAAAACTTACACAGTAGCACATTTAGAATATATAAACACACTTAATAAACTTAATTACAATATAGTACAACTACAGTTGAACATAGTAGTATGGGTAGGTATAAAATGCTTAATAATCATATTGTAACTGAGGTTTGTGGCTATTAGCAGCCATGTTACAGGAGTTATAAAAAAACACCAAACAAGTGTTAAAACACACCAGACTACAAAGCCAGCCCTTGCGCCAATACGTATGCAAATTTGGTGGTTCTACATTGGGAGAAAACACACTTATTTAAACACTAAATGTTTAGTCATGTGAAAATATATAAATGTTTCGTTGACGACATCTTAATAGTGTGGGAAGGCTCTAGAGAAGAGTTTGATATGTTTCTGATCTATTTAGAAACCACTACCTCTTTTCTTAGGTTTACCAAAGATCTCTCGTCTACCGAGATACATTTTTTAGATGTGACTTTGAAACTATCTGCTGATGGATCTGTTGTCTCTTCTTTATATAGGAAACCAGTATGGAAAAATTCCTTACTCACTTTTGACAGTATGCATCCCAGATACACATTTTATGGCATCGTCAGAAGTCAATTTGTGAGAATTTCGAGGTTATGTAAAGAATGACAATCCCTACTGGCTGAAGCTGATTTTAAGGAGACCCTTTCCTTAGATAGGGGTTATGATCCAAATATGGTGAGAACCATTAGACATAATGTTTTAGGCCACTTAGATCCCTCCAATATTGAAGAATTTGTTAATGGCACCAATTGTACAAGCTTTAGAAATTACACAGGTTTGAATAAATCAAATACTAATAGTAACATTGTTAAATATACTACAAAATATACCAGTGATATACATAATATACAAGAAGTTATTTTTAGAAATTGGAACATACTTATTATGGACCCTGACACAAGAGGTATAGTAGGTATTAAACCTAGCTTTTTATATAAGAATTGTGAAAATCTCAAACAGATTTTATGTAATGACCACATTGTTTCCTATATGTCTGTTAAACCAACAACAGTAGTTCAGGGTACATTTTCTTGTAATCATTGTAATAGATGTGGATACATAACGAATACACAAACTTACCAACATCCAGTAACTAAATTTAAATTTACCCCTAATTTCTGTGCAACTTGTGATACGAAAAATATCATTTATCTTGCTACTAGCGATTCATGCCAAGCCTTTTATGTAGGCTTAACAAAGAGGAGACTACAAGATAGAATTTATAATCACCTATATGATATTCGCAAAGGCAATGAAACCAATGCGTTGGCTAGACATATAACTGAACATTTTTCTCACAAATTTTATTTTAGAGTTTTACAAATAGTAAGACAGAATATACGGGGTGGAGATTTTGACAATGAATTAGCCCTAGCGGAACTGAAATGGATTTTAAAACTTAGTTCACATTTACCTCCAGGCCTAAATAATTATCTATCTATAAAACCGATACTTGAATTAAAAAATTTGTAATATGAATTTATGAAGTATGTTTGAATTATTACACTTCATATGTATATCTATTTATTTATGCCTATATATTTAAATTAGTAATATGATAGTAAGATGCAGTTCAGTTTCTAGCTTATTTTTATTCCATTTATATTTATATTTATATTCATATTTATATTTATATTTATATTTATATTTATTCATATGAATTGTTTTATTTATTCATCACAAAGTTTTTTGCACAACAGTATAATGTTAGACATAGATTACATATTGAAAATTAGCTTGTTCATTTTATGATTCCATTTTATGAATCCATTTTATGAATTGATTATTGTATAGGAAATACTTGCTAGAGAAATAATGTGTGTTTCTATCTGTATCTGTATATGATTAAATAATGTTTTTTAATAACAGTACAGGGTTACGTATAGGTTTTAATATTGAACATTAGATTTGACCACTTTAAGAGTTTGATTGATACTTAGCATTTAATTGTCTATTAAATGAGATTTTTCCCGCGTAATGGGATATATAAGAGTTTTATTTTCTGTATGTAGTTGTCTGATGAAGCGTAGGATTCACTACGCGAAAGCGCTTACCTTATGTACTGTTGGACTAATAAAAGACTTGTTTTGGACTTCATTTGGCATCCTAAGAGTGATTACTGGACTGCATTCATGGCTAGTTTCTCCATTCACGTTTTTCATTCATACTGATTTAGTTATATATGAAAAAGCAGAAGTGGAACAGAATTTTCCAAGTTACACTTAAATAGGGTCATTGAGGAGCTCAGTTTCATGTGAATTGGGAGTTTGTCCATAAAACAGAGTGGCAATCTCTGGGAGACATATTATGCATTTATTTATTTATTTATTTATTTATTTATTTATTTATTTATTTATGTATGTATTGGTATTTGTTTGCCATGAAAGTCCAGTGGGCCAAGCAGAGGCTATATTCAGTGGAGGCCCAGCGAGAAAAGCTCCAGAAAAACAATACATTTGAAATATACAAAGCTCCACAAAACACATTTAGAGCATACAAAGCACAGAAGGAAAAAAAACTTACACAGTAGCACATTTAGAATATATAAACACACTTAATAAACTTAATTACAATATAGCACAACTACAGTTGAACATAGTAGTATGGGTAGGTATAAAATGCTTAATAATCATATTGCAACTGAGGTTTGTGGCTATTAGCAGCCATGTTACAGGAGTTATAAAAAAACACCAAACAAGTGTTAAAACACACCAGACTACAAAGCCAGTGAAAAAGATGCCACCAGTCTTGTATTAAATAGTTTATTCACACTGAATAACACTCTGGTGCCTCGGCACAGCCTTCCTGGAGTTACAAAATATGCCACACCATACATCTATCTATCTATCTATATACATATATATATATATATATATATATATATATATATATATATATATATATATATATATATACATACACACACACACACACACACACACACACACACACACATATTCACTTAAATACAATTAATCAAACAATCATCTAATTAATCAACCATCAATTAAAATAATCATATATACATTTTAAAGAAACAGTCTCCAGTTACATTCACTATTTAAACCTGCTGGAGATAGTGTATTAAATTTTAAAGTATATAAAGTTTCTTTGCACAATAATTTCTTTTTCATCAACACTTCATCTGTTTCTGATATATGTTCCAAAATACAAGCTTTTAACAGTGAAAAGTCACTGCTATGACAAGTAAAAAAAAATGTAAAGCTATAGGGCTCATAGCATTATTGCTTTTTTATGTCTCTAATATGTTCTTGCAACCGCAACTTGAATATTCTTTTATTCTCCCCTATATACAACAAGTTACAGGGGCAAGACAAAGCATATACCACTGATTTAGTTATACATGAAAAAGCAGAAGTGGAACAGAATTTTACACCATTTATTTTTTCAAAACATTTGGTAATGTTGGGGCAAACCAAACACCTTCCACAAGGGAAGGTGCCACATTCATGAACCTGCAGGTTTAATTTTTCACCAGGTGAAACAAATACATTGTGTACCTTCATGTCTTTGATATTTCTACTTCTCCTGAAAGAGATATTTACAGTTCTACAAAGATTTTTTTACCCCTTCCATTTTAGTTAAATATGGCCAATAATATTTAATAACATCAGTGATTTTCTCACTTAAGATATTATATACAGTAACAAAATAAACTTTTCTACACTCCTGCACAGTATTAAATTCTCTGTTATTATTTTTCTTATTTACCAAAGGCCTATTATGAAGTAAGCTTGTATCTATTATTTTATGAAGGGCACCTAAAATAACATTTTCATCATACCCCCTTTGCTTGAAGTTAAGACATATTTTTATTATTTCCTTTTCTAACCCATTTCATCATTACATAGCCTGCTGACTCTCAATAATTCATTATAAGGTAGTGCCTTCAAAGTATGTGGTGGATGGCAACTACTACTATCCAAAATATTATAATCTCCAATTCCCTTTCTGTGTATGTTAGTTACTATATTATTGTTCCTCATAGTCAAAGTGACATCTAGATAGTTAACTATTTTTCCTATCTGTAAGCCATCAAATGTTATCTGAAAACGATTTGCATCTAACTCACTTATAAACTGGGGGGCTATTTCAGCACCCCCTACATAAAAAATCAAATAATCTATATATCTACAATATAAAATAACATAACTATTAAAAAAAATCAAGCTATACAAAAACTCAACTTCAAAAAGGCCAATGAACAGGTTAGCATACATGGGTGCAAAGGATGCACCCATGGCAGTACCTTGTACTTGATGGTAAATTAGCTTATTAAACTAAAAAAAAAATATTTGTCAAACAAAAATATAATAATTCCATTATATAATTACTAACAGGACTATCACCTAGAAAAAATCTAACATCTTCCATACCTAATTCATGGGTAATGCTTGTATAGAGACTTTTTACATCTATAACTATCCAGTAATATTCTTCATCACATTTAACATTCTTTATTTTATCTAAAAATGGAAAGGGTCTTTAATATAAGAATTTAACTTAACTACATAGTTCAAAAGATAGGAATGTAAAAAGATTCCCATATTATGGAGAAAATAATTCTGTGCTGCTACTATGGGTCTACCTGGGGGGAGGGGGGGCTTACATTTGTATGTGTCTTTGGCAGACAATAGAACTTAGCCATTGAGCTTCTTTCTACATTAAATGTATTTAGGGAATATTTCCTTGTAAAATAGTCCAGTCTTAGGCCTTTAGCCACTAGTTCTTTAAACTTAATTATAGCTTGATAAAAACATTGATATTTACTGCCCTATCTATATACTTGGCCATCAGATAAATGGTCCATACACATTTTCAGGTATTGTTTCCAGTGCATAACAACAATTTTTCTATCCTTATCTGAGGGTTTTATAATTATGTCTGAAATTTTACATACATTTTAATAATGACAACCATTCATTCTTACACATGTTATACAAAATGTCTTTCTTCTCATAAGATAAATCTTTCAAAACTTTCTCTAATGCAAAATTAAGCATCTTAGAAAATTGCAGAATGACCTGGTTATTAAATGCAGGTATAAAAGTAGTATAAGTAAGCATTTCAGTATATAAGGTGCAATATGCATTAACACGTTCAGCTGTTTCAAATGAAGAATCACAAGAGATGAAATCCAACAATTCATCTTCACTTGCAGATACATTTTCTTCATTAACTGGCATACTTTCACCATTACATTCAAAATAATTAACCAAATGCAATTTTCTTATTAACTTAAACACTTCTGCTTTAATAAAATGTGCTCTAGGTAGAGCTGTTGGTATAAAAATTTAAACCATACTTCAAAACAGATATTTCAGTTTCACTTAAATCAACCCCAGATAAATTCACAATACAATTATTCAAGTCACATCTTGTTATACTGCTAACTAATGTGCAAACATGTTTAAAATCAATATTTAGTCCTTTTATTTTGTTGTTTGAATGGTTGAACTAGATGCCCTTCATAAAATAATAGATATCAGCTTACTTCATAATAGGCCTTTAGTAAAAAAGATAAATATTAGAAAATGTAATACTGTGCAGGAGTGTAGAAAAGATTATTTTGTTACTGTATATAATATCTTAAGTCAGAAAATCATTGATGTTATTAGATGTTATTGGCCCTATTTAATTAATACGGAAGGGGTAAAAAATCTTTGTAGAACTGTAAATATCTCTTTCAAGAGAAATAGAAATGTCAAAGACATGGTGGTACACAATGGATTTGTTGCACCTGGTGAAAAATTAGCTTAGCAGTGTGCAAACACAAGCTGCATTGTTAAAATCTGACAGTTAATATTGTGTCTGTGACACACACCTGCTACTTAACTGACTCTGTAGCAGCAGGTGGTAATGCATTGATGCTTTCCCATCAGTAACCATCAGTTTCCATTTAATCCATGGTAGACGTGTCAGGCATTCGTGAAGAGAGTATGATATTAGGGCACAGAGATGGGGTGTCCAGGAGTCCAAGATTTTTGTTGGACTCCTAGTGAAACACCACAGTACCAGGCAGCTGTAGGGGAACTATTCTGGGACAAGTGACAGGCTGTTGCAGGGGGACTATTCTGAGACTCTGTTTAAGTCAGAGGCTTGGGATAGTTTGTCCCAGGATGTAACAAGTGCCAAGGATATCCCCTGCACTGGTGACCAGTGTAGGCATCACCACAATTACTTAGAGGAATGAACTGCACAACAACTTACAAGGCAAGAAACTTTAATACATAACAAAACAATAAATCGAGATAAAAAGGTTAGTGCTTTCATGACTAACAGGTCACTTTGTGAAAGCGCTAACCTTTTTATCATGATTTATTGTTTTGTTACGTATTAAAGCATCTTGCTTTGTAAGTTGTTGTGCAGTTCATTCCTCTAAGTCTACTTATTTTTTACTGCACTATACTGCACTCTGTATCCATCTTTTGGCTCTTATCACCACAATTATGCTTGGATTGAGGAATATAAGACAGAGGACATCCCACAGATGTATAAGTAACAACTATGGTGAGTAACTGTAAGGCGTAAAAGCTGAATAGAGGCAAGACTGGTATTCATAGTGGTATTCTGTTCTGTTCTGTTTTTTCTACACCTGCCATGGAAAGGGAGTGCAATGTTAGAACCCATGGCACTAGACTGATGAGGATGAGGGAGGCATGTGATATTTATGCAGCAGAAGAGTAGTGTTATTGTAGTATTGAAAGTTAAACATAGCTTGTTTGGTATTTTATACAGTTGTATCATATTGAACATGCATATCTCAACTGTAAAAGCAAGTATGTATGCATTATTCTATAGCACAACAATAGCTTGTTTGGTACTTTATACAGTTGTACCAAATTCAGAATGTATATCTCAACTGTAAAAGCAAGTATGCATGCATTAGTTTGTAGCACAAACCAAAAGTACAATATTAGACTTTAGTCAGAGGTGGTGGGTTTAAATACCACACTTCCCAATTATACAATGCTGTTAATTCTTAAATTATGTGTAAGTTAAAGGCTTAAAGTAAAAGCTCAATACCAGTGGCACACATGCACTGTTGTAAACTGTACTCGATAACTGCAACACTCATATGTGCAGTATATGAGGAAAGAAGTGCTTGCTGCAATCTGTAGTAAAGTGTACATCTGTTAAGAGCTGTAAGTCTTAAAACTAATAGTTATCTGTTAGGGGGTGGTAGTCTTAAGAGTAAAGGTTAAGAAAACAGAGTCAAATAATTGTATTACTACATTGTATTTTACATATAAAGGTACTAATCTTATCTCTTTTTTTTTTCTCTCACCCCAACCCTTATCTCTCTCTCTTTTTTATATTTTTGTGTGTCATCAAAATGTGTCCATGTCATCCATATGTACCACATCACAAACTGCTCCACAGCACAGCGTGGTAGTCCTGCCTCACAGCTTCTGCCTGTCCACATTCCAGTGGCCTTGGCATCATTGCCCAGCATGTCTGTGAGCCAACCTTGCAGCACCACATCTGCTGCCCTGCATTACCTGGCCCCTCAGGTTGTTCTGCCCTGGAGGATAGTCCAGTGGTTCCATCCAGGAGCAGTAGCAGAGGTGGTGAGTTTATCACCCATGCTGAACTGCCAAGGATGGTGTCTAGGGTTTTGCACCACACTATTCGTGCACACCTATGCCAGATGGAGGGGCTGCTCTCCCTCATTTTACATAGGACCAGAAGGAGGAGAAGGAGGTGTTGAGCACTCCAGTCATGGCAGATTGAGGTGGCAGTGATGACAGTCCAGTGGGTGAGGACTAGACTCTCACTGTTACCCACCTTGATGACCATGAATCTTGGATGTCCCCACCTTCAACACATTCATGGTGTCCACTGACCTCTTTTGTCCATCATCATCTGTGTCTCTTGTCTCATTTGTTTTGTCAGTCTGCAATTGTTTTCTCACCTAACCAACTTACCAGACCCAGAGATATGTACGTCCCTTTCCCAACATTTCTTTCTCGCTCGGAAAAAAAAAAAAAAGTGCCATATATTGCTTTCCATTTTCCACATGTGTCTTCTTGACACACTAGATTTGGTCCAATTGGCTCTGATTGTGTTGTTGTTACCCCTCTCTCAGGATGTGATAGTCCAAATTCAGCTAATATTCTGCATACATTTTTTACTGTTGAAGAAATAGCTATGGTTCTTTCCTTCCTCCCTCCCGCACATTCCTGTATTGCTTCCATTCCTTCTTCCCCCTGCTTGCTCCCTATTTTGCCATTGTCCTCTCATCCTCATTTCTTCTGTGTAATGTATTTTTGTGCGATTATGCACATCGTGCACCAAAGCACACCAACAATAAAACAAAAGTACTAAAAAGTGTTATATACAGCTGTATTCAAAGCCAGTACCATCTAGCCCCAAAAAGGAACATTTCACTGCATTAACACCTGCTGCCACAGAGTCAGTTTAATATCAGGTGTATTCTATAGACTCAGTACTAATTGTCTGACTTTAGCACTGTGGCTCATGTTTGTACACTGCTTAGCTATGTGTAAACATGTATCTCACATGCATTTGCACTTTGCTAACTATCGCGTAAACCTGTCACTCATCGCACTATGGAATGTATATATTTTGCTGTATTTCTGCTGTTTACTGTCCATTTCCTTTGCATGATATGATCTTACATGTAAAAACATTACAGACTGAGGGCCCTATATAACTGTATGCCATATATTTAAAATACATCCATGTGTTGACTCCATCGAGCACTACAAACCTGGGGTCTCAGTACTTTTTCCACACATATATCAACCACTCTACAAAATGTAGTATCAAATATTGTGTGCTGTGCAATGCACATCAAT